>NC_081448.1:3491284-3509477 GCF_007210705.1 Tigriopus californicus
ACCACGGTCAATCGATATGGCCAAGAACGCCGACATAAATGATTCGGTTCTCGTTTTAGAACATTTTTACCTCCGAGTTGCCAGTTTTCAAGCAACGTTAGAGGCCAAATTCAAGCTGAAAGGAGACACTAGGAGACGAGGCAAAAGACATTTGGGATTCAAAAGATCAACCAAATGAATAATAAATTCCGATAAAAGAGAAAAGCATAAAATGACCTGTTATGTTCGCATTCAATTACGGCGAATCACATTTCTCTCATTGTATGCTCCCCTGAAAGATACGAGTCTTATCAAATCAGTTTATGGCCCGGTCGATAGGATAACTTGCCATGGGGTGGACGTCGAGAGTTTCCCCCGCCATTACATGGCACCCAATCATTTCACAGGAGCGTAGAATGAAGGAATGGAGAAGATTGTAACAAGAGTGCAAAACAACATTTATTTGAGAATCTTTTCTTATTGCGAAGTAAAAAATGATTAAGGACCAACATACATACTGTAGTCACATTCACAGTAAAGATGAAAGTTTCATAACGTACGGTCACAACGTAGTCAGGCTCATTAGGGACGATGAAACGGTGCTCCATACATACTTACATTTTACTCCTTACATATATGTCACTAGTGAGAAACAGTGCCAAGTGTCTTGACAATAAACATCCGTTTTCGCCCTAACACTTTAGCAAACTGTGTGTGAGTTAAGAAAGCTTTCAAGCAATGTGAAACCAAGTTGGCAATCCTTCATGAGCTTGATGCAATCCGGACAACCGAGACAACTTTCCGGTGGTCAAAGCCAGGTTGTTGCAATTATGATGTCCTTGAACCCTATCTATTGAGAAAAGACCGCAACCCCATTCGCTGTCATGTTTCATACCTATTTGAGTTTTTTTTTATGGATTTGAAAGGTTTCAGTATCCATGGACTTTGTTTTTAATATTCAAGTATTTTGTTTATGATGAAAGAAAGATTCGCTTTTTTTCAATGGTGATGAATTTAGAAATTGAAGCCAGAAAATCATGGTCATGCCTGTGTGCGTAGCATTTGACACGATGAAATATATTTTGTGCATGAACCGCCATATCACAACAATCTCAGCAAGCGTAGTGAAAGGTATGATAGTTTGATTCCTCAGCTTCACCAAATGTACAATTGATGCGTGTCCAATTTTTGCTCTATTAAATCCAGTTTTCACGGTTGGAAACTTAACTGTCAACAATACTTAGGAAACCAAGAACCCCTGTTGGAAACTTTATTTCATGGTGGTTTATTTACGAGTGACTGGAGAGTTAGTTTGAAATCACTTGTGAGGATCAAATCTTGGCTAAAGTTCGAAATTTATCAAAGCATGGATAAAAATGCCAGGTAATACAGAAAGTTCTAAATCAACCGGCATCAGTTAGATGCTTTTCAATTTCGAAGCGTTTGGCTTACAGTAATGTAAGTCCCATTTGAGAACAGCTATTTCATACAGCACCTGAGGCCGGTTCTTTGAATCGCGTCTAACTCAATTGACCCATGAATTAGTCCACGAATTAGTTCACGATCCCACTATTGGTTCTTTGAATCGTGTCTAAATTTGGTCGCGACCAAATCATACACTAATTCGTTGGCTAAACAAGACAAGAACTAGACGGCAATAATTGACCTCCTAATTCGCCGCTAAACTAAAATGCCAAGAACCATGGCTAATTGCCCTGTGCTTGATTTTCATGCATTTCAAATAGAATTGGAATTGAACATTGAAAACATATTATCATCATTATTAAATCAAAGTGAAAAATAATAAATTAAAAATTTGACTTTTTATGCTGATGCCCCATATGTAATTAAGAAAATACATTTCCTGATGGCCATCCATATTCCACGCGTTGAATGATTTGGGGGCCTCTGAGCCACACTCCAGCGCTTTGGCAAATGGTTAATTTTCCAAATAAGGAAAATGTCAGAGAACTTTTATGATGAGCATCGTGAACGACGCGACTGAGAATATTTTGTTCAACGTTTTCATGAACGAATGCCCTTGAGAGCCAAGGCAAATAGATTGCTTATGAAAACACCTATACATATTTTGCAAGATGAGGGAGTCTTTGAAAAAATCACGATTCTAACTACTGTAGATGGCTGGCCACAAACCTGTGTACTATTAAAGCATAGAACAAAACAATGTCGAATATCCCAAGCTTTTTGTAGAATACCTTACAAAAGTTCCGTTTTCGGACATACAATCAAGATTCCTTAAAATCTCTTTATCAAACAAAGGTACCTAATTTCGACGGTTTTGGGAAAATATTCCCGTTTTAGCCTATTTTCCCCCAAGTCTGGTCACCTTAGGTTAAGATCTTATTTTGATTTAGTGTCCTGTTGTTTCCACGAATTTGGCGGGAAAATTCAATGCAGCTCTTGATCCAATAGGTCAGCGATTAATTCACCGCCAACTGAACATGAATTAGCCATGATTCAAAGAACGCGAAAAAGTTCGTGAACTAAGTCACCGCTAACTAACGGTGAATTAGTACGTGAATTAGTGCATGAATTAGCCATGATTCAAAGAACCGGCCTCAGGTCTGACAGGGTGTAAGTCACTCTTTGATTTGTTGGCTGACAGTAATGGATGATTTGTTCGAGTATGCGAGCTTTGGTATGGTCGTCGTTGGAATATGAACTCTAATATGGCGGCTCGGTAGCTGCATATAATGGGGGCTGCGTTGGTTGCTTTTCGCCCATGAAAGTAGCATGCTTGTTCTTCCGGTTGTGTGCCCTCTTTCGCTCGTGATAAAAGCCCTAACTAGTGATGTTTCCGAACCGCAATGTCAGCTTTTTAGTTTCAAGGACCTCATTTAGGGCTCCCATCTCGAGCAAAAGAGGGCATCCAAGTCAAATCAAAACCGCTTAAATGAGTGGTAAAATGTGACTCTACCTTTCTAGGTCTCAGAACCAGGGCTGCTTCAAAACTCGTTCTTGATCTTGGGTCTTCATTTCTGTACCATTTTTCGTTTGAATTGGAAGTCTCAACAGAGGTTTTTCAAGCTACATAGCTGAGTTTCCGGTTCGAAACCAATCACAGCAATAAATAGTTCAAAGCGTTAGTTTAGGTTGGGGTGGGCCTGAAAGAGCTCGACCAATCTCTAACCACATATTATGAACATCTGTATTGCTCCTTTTGGTCATGTCATGGCCTAAAAATGAATATAAAATATATTGTATAGGCATTATACAAACATAGTTGAATATAAAAAGAATAATTTCAAAAGGGTAACGGCCTTGAAATAAAAATAAATATTTTTAATGCTACTCTTGGTCATGTCATGGCCTACAATTATAAATGAAAGGTTGTGTATAAATATTATACAGGCTGCTAAAAGAAAAATATCAAAAATGGTTAGCGCAATAAAATAGTTTACTAGAAAGTGATATCACAGTGATTATGACTAGAATTGGTTCAATGCACATGAAAAAAGGGAAGAGGGCTAGAGCAGACAGTACTAACACAGTTAGGTAAAGGTAAGTGATGAAATTCTTGGTTATGGCAGTAAAGATGATGGGCCAGATTGAACAGATCTTTTGTCAGCTCCTGTCGTTGATGGCTTTTGGCCAGAAGCCGAACAAAGGTGCGTGACCTTTACTCCGCCAATACTCCGAAGGGATGTCGGGCCAAGGACGATAAGATGTTAACAAGTCCTTGTCCGGTAAGGACCACTTGTGTCCGGACATCATCTCCAGAAAGTTGAGGTTTCCAACACTGTTGGACCCTAACATTGCCAGCCTGGTGGTGAAGGGCTCGGTTTTGCATAGAAAATACGTCCATGGCATTCTTGGAATATTGGGGCACGCACAGATATCGTTTGAGGAACTTGGTGAATGTGATATCTACGGATTTGAGGACGGATTGGGCGGAGGTGGGAAACCAAAGGTGAAAGCCGTTATGGAAAGTTGGAGTAATGTAGATCCGGTAGAGCTGAAGGACTATTCATAATTGACACATCCGCCTAAGCACGACCCGAATGTAGATAAAAAAATCCCTGTAGCATTCATCTATGTAAATGTGACATTGAAATCGATGATTCATAAAAGCCTCTTGCCCTCATACTAGTTTCCTAAAGAAAATTACAAACAAGGCCGTATTTTGTAAACTATTCGGGGCGTCAGATAGTTATTCCATGGTTAAAGTCAAACTCCCAAATCAGTACCAGACATGGTCCATGAGGGATGATGAGGGGCGTTTGCCCAGAACAAGCACGCCAAGTCGTTTTTGATCTAACACCTCCATGTCTTGTACTGAAGTATTTTGAGCAGCTAGACAGCTGTTTTCTCAGAGTTCATTTTTTAACGACCATAGAGCTTTGGGTGTGGCAATATCATTTGAGAATAGTGCCCCACCAAGTTTAAGGTACTCGCTTTGAGCACCAAGAGTGGCGGGTTTTCAGCGAGATTTGGACCCGGCACTACGTTTGAGCACTAACATGTCATCTTATTAAGCATAGGCGTACTATGGCCTTCAGCGGAATTAAATGACCTTTGGGTTGACGTCAAGAAACACTCTACTGGTATATAAAGGAGGGAAATATATCGTCCAGGTTTCGCCCATGAAGGATTTAGGGGTAATCCTCCAAAATAATGAAATAGCTCAGCAGGTTTGACAAAGGTTGAACAACTCCAAATGTGTTTCAATAAAAATATCGCAGGAATGAGAGAGCTCTCGTATTGGGAGAGATTAAAAACTTTGGGGCAGTACGATGTGCAGAGAAGGTAAGAACACTATCCGATACTGAATGTTTCAAGAGTATTCATGAGCTTTGTCCCAAACCAGGATTTAGGTTAGTTCTAGTGAACGTAGAAGCTTAATATGCGTTTTGAGAGCAGTTTCGAGCCCTTGTGAATACAGGCTAATTGGTATTTTTTATTTGCATATATTGGGGGGTGCCAGTCTCAAGTAAAATTGGATAGAAAGATGACAGAAATGAATGAATAAGTGAAGAGACAGCCCCTTGACTTCCCATGAGCCATAAGTTAAAACAATGACTTGTATCCCTCTTTTTTCTCGGGTTCCTTCACTTTCAAATGTACTTCAATCTTAAAAGCAACAATGTTCATGTCGTTCACATCAATGATACTAACTCTTTTGATCCGGCACGCATTTATTTTGCTTGTGTCCCGACTTTCTACTCGGAGACCTTCATTCAATAATTAGCTATTAACCTCGGCTCCAGTCCAATCCCGCTTCTTCAGCTTCGGTTTACAGAGTACGTGTCCATTCTGGACAAGCACACAGTCCATGAATTGAAATTGTCCACAAAGTAATGGAGGAAAAAAACAAATGGGCTCTTGTATTTAATAAATAAGAGCTTTCTTTTTCTCGTTAAAGTTTAAAAGCAACGCAAATAGAGTATCAGCTGAGAATGCTGGTACCTTGCATCCCAAGATGAACTAGCGTTACTTTATTTCTACAATGTGACAAGAAAGCATGAGACTCAATGATGGCTTCCCTCTTTCTTTATAGACATAAAACAGGCTATCTTTTCAAATGGATAAAAACTGAACAAAGATGCCAAAGAGAGTCTGGAAAGCCATTGAATGGAGTGGAGACCACAAGAGACACGAGACCTAAGACTTGAATGTCACAGTGCAATGAATCAATCCATTACTTTCGTCTGTTAATTTGGCCCTCAGTGCTTCTGACTGAATGGCAACTATTCAAGTATTCATTTCCCTAGCTAGCCATCTCATGCGCGACAAAAACAATAACTGAAGGTTTGATTATCCAATACATGCAATTCCTTTAGAAGCATGAGAGTTGACACATTGCTGAATCTTGGAGCTCCTCAGTTGTTTACTTGGGTAACATTTTTTGGGCTAGCTCAATGTTGTATTATTTTTGGACCAACCGTGGCTCCAAATTTTATGTGGAAAGTAGGGTTGTGTAAGTATTACAACTGGATAAAGCTTAATAGCGATCCATCTTTGAGAGCAAGGCTTGTGTTTTTGGGTTCAAAAGAGCGTGCATGTTCTAAAGCGCTCTCTGGTTGCTTGATAGGATTCCATTCCTGAACTGAGAACAAGCTTTGTTCCACTCCGCCAGTGCAAAGTAGAGACCATGGGAAAAGACCAATAAAAACAGAAGAAACCAGAATGTTCCAAAGTGGCATAAGCCACTCAGGGGTTGCTGAGAATTAAGTAGGTTATCAAAAGTATTTCCGAACAATACGATCAGGATGCAAGCCGGTTTTTAGACCAATAACAGCTTTTGGGTCCTTGATGAGACACGACTCAAAACTGCCCTTGGAATCCAACTAATAGTTCGGTTCTCTCAAACACGTAGAGCAAAAATGAGTTACTTTATTTCCCAGAGCAACGATCGGGCATGAAAGGAACTCTCAACAAAGGAAAAGTTCGTCAATGAAACAAGAAACAATGAAATTATTAATAAAGAAGTTTTTCGTCTTGAATTGCTGGCAATTCCATTTCTCTTACGAGGTCTGGTTTTCAGGGGTAAAATGTTCCCTCTCATGCACGCAAAGGAACCCAAACGCCAAATTTTATTCAAAGGGCTGTGTTCACTTGTGGCTGGAATGTAAGTTCCTAGTCACTTGTGAACATTCCACATGTCGGCTTTGGCTTATGGTGCGTCTACACAACAAATAATTGGGCAAATAATTAGCCATTTGAAAAACATTGTTTGCCATTTCACAAGTATTTCAAAAAAACATTTCTCGATTTGAACATGTTTAAAGTTTGTTTGCCAAAGAGCAAATATTTCATGGACGACAGCATCCTCCCCAGCCCTTCCAACCAAGGTCGATCCATTATGGTTTATCACAAAGAAAAATGTATTGATTGTGGTTCATTTTGACGCAAGATAACCCCAACTTGGAGGATGAAGGGGCCTGGGATTGTCAATCAATGTTCAAAGTCATCAGATGTCATCCCATCCCCTCTTAATGCGGTAGTCACACTTCCATCTCCTATCTAGGATTGAATAATGATGAACAATCGATCGATCAACCAACCAACAACACCTATCTCCGGAATCCGAATTCATCTCCTCCCGTCCAGACAATGAAAGTGTTGACCCCAGTCAACCCACCCACCCTGGGCCTGTCCTCGGGCTCAGCTCGGTCATGGTCCCGGCCCCTTCTTTTACATCCGTCTGTGAGCAAGACTTGAGCGAGCCAACCCAAAGCTAGATGGATGGATGGAATGGATGGATTCCTAGACCTCGTCCAAAGAAGATTAATCCGATACAAGTTGGATCAGATCATTAGAGAAAACGGAATCATTGGCCCATACCTGGAGGTGCTTGGCCAGTTATTAGTCAGCCCTGGGCCGACACACATGCCCATGATCAGTCCTCTACGTACATACTCCCTTGAGACCCCAGCATTCAGACCAGCCAGCCACTCTTGGCTGCTCTTTCGTCCATTTCCTTGCCCGCCAATTTTAGCCGTGAAAGCCAGATCAGTTGGATCTCAACAGATCGAGTCCTACCCACTGACTCATTACCTTAAAGCTGCCCATGACCATCACCTTCCCTGTGAAATGGCATTTGTTCTTGTGGGGCGGGTCCTTACTGGTTCTATAAAACTGAACTCTTTTTAGTCAATGCCATCTGTAATGTTAACTGCATATAAAGATCCAAATTGTCTTTGTCATGTTTCATGCTCGTACTATATTTGTGTTAACGTTTCTGACATGACCTTTGAACTATAAATCGTTGTCATATTTCTACCTGTACTTGGCTATTAAATAGTTTATGATACTCTTAGAGAACTGTTGTCCATTTATTCACGATTATAATGAAGTGGAAAATTGGTCGGGTTTTCGTTGCCAAACAATTGGTTTATGATTTAGAGTCAAAATGAATGTCGAAAACCTGTTGAAAAGCAAAAATGTTATTAAAATTGCATCATCAGGTGGCTTATGGTACAATTCATAGAACGGGGCAAATCACGCCTTCAAGTAGAAATCATTTCAGCCAAAATATGACCGCAAAGATTGAAATTGGCCGAATAAAGGACCTTTTTTGGAAAGCGAAACATTCTCATCATGATAGTGCCCATCGGTGTTTTCTTCAAATTCAATTCCTCAGTTTCCCTATGTTCTTTATACTAATCATCTTGTTTACCGTGCATAACATAAATATTGAATGAAAGACCCATTGAGAAATGATACAATCACTTGCAAGTTCATCTGATTAGAAATGTGAATCAAAATATTTGTCAAACCGTTTTGATCGGGCAGTTTCACGTGTAGACGGCTCAGAGATGAGCTGTTTGTCAAATACCAATCATTTCTGAAATTGTTAGGCAAACTTTGTGACAGAATGTTTCTCGTGTAGATGCACCATTAGAATTATTTTGAGTGAAAGCCAAATCCTTGAAAACTGGTTCTCATAAAAGAAACATGTGTACTCAATAGCGGGGGCGTTCTTTACATGTAGTTTATTCAAGAACGGATTTCAAAATATCGATCGGTCCACACCTTGTGCGCATTCGCCATTTCAAGCCCTCTCGTGTGAAGAGAACCTCAGGCAAGCTCTTCCAGCTCGACGGCATGAATTAGTAAACGGGTTCAATGTGTCTTTCCTCTTGACCCTGTGGACTTTCTTCAAGCCTCACATTTATAAACTCCATCCACGCAAGGAAGGCCCCCGTTCTTGCATGAACAGCTATTGTATAAATAGCTATTGCATGAGCGGTAAGGAACCCATCAAAAGAAGTTCTGAGTTGCTGTTTACCTTTGCAGTGGCTACCCCTTGCCCTGATTCTCACCCTTGGGCTCATGCTAATGGAACTCGATGTTGCGGAAATTATCATCGCGTGAATGACTTCCGAATCATATTGGATTGGAATGACCCACCTTCAGTCTGCTATAGAGGTGATGCAATCCCGTGTCCGAGTACTTCTTTGTGCAAGACCAACAACGAATTCATGGGTGAGCTTTTCTTCTAGTTTGCTAAATTATTTTGTCGGGTCATGAACATTTTAGATGAAAGCGGACAAAAAATGTACGTTCAATCATGGGTTGTTTTAAGTGAATTTCATTACCTGTTACTCTTCTCTACCCAAAGAGCTAGAAATTAGTTAAACAAGGAATGTTTAAAGCAATATACTTTAAAAAATTGAACTAACGGCAACTTCCTTAACCATTTTTTACATTATTTCCAATTATTTTACTAGTATGAAAATCCAAGGAGTTCTCTAGACACGGTAGAGCCGTCTTTGGAAAATCATAATCCCCACCTGATGCTTCGAGAACAACTTGTAGTTCCTCCTTAAAGCTAAAGATGAACACCACACGATGATTTGCATCGTGTGGTGCCAATGACACTGAGAGGGAACATTCAGCTGGAGTGACCTATTACTAGAACACGAAAATAATCGTGGACCAAAACAGGGAGCCGGTGGGTGAGAGGGGCGGAGGTTGTCGGTATAGTCAACAAATAATGCTGGAAGCAAGAGTAGCCTCATAGCCTCATGGGTCAGTCCCATGCCCAAGCACGTCATTATGCAAGACAATTGAAGAGTTTTTGGGTGAGTGTCTCTGTGATTACAGAGAGAGTCAGTCATTTTCGTCATCATCTCGAAATTGTCCGTTTTTCGGGTTGCAAAATGAACAATTAAAAGCAAACGCAAGTATGCATGTATGTAGGTATAGATGTCGTATGCATCCAACTTTTGTGCAACTCCAGCCGATTGATGCATAGATATCAGGCACGAAACGCCTTCAAACACATCCCTGCATAAAAGCAAGCACTGAAATTGACACAAGTAAACATGAATACCTTTCAAGGGAAAGATTTATAGTTTGATAACTAAATGCCACTTCAAAAAAAACCTAATTCGATCTAACTTGTTCAAAACACTGAAATTGGGCCAAGAGATGGCGCAAGAGGAGTGAGAGTCTTTTACCCTTTCCCAATTGATGGGTACTCCTACATGGTCAGAAGTTACATCCAATCCAAAGAAGATTTCAAGTTGTCACCCATTAACTCAAAGACCGTTCTGCCGGCTTGTTCGCCATACTTACGATACATTGTGAAAAAGTGATGCATTGGGACACCCGGAATGCCGGGCGGAAACATGGCTTCGATCATGCTGAGTACTCCCATCTTGTAAACCGACTTTGTTTTCAAGAAAAAAACGAATGCAAGCCCCCTTTTGTGACCACTTTTTTGACAAACCTTGGCCGTCGAGTGGCCATAGTGCGTTAGTGCTAGATCAAAAACACGTGATTTTCTTATGCCTTTCATAAATGTGACTCCCAACAAGCTAAGTCTTGATTTCTATCACAAAGTGGCTAATTCCATTCACCTCATCATGATCGAATCAAATTGGAACTCGGAACTTCGACTCTGTTGTGCTTCAAGTCAATTTGAAATGCAAAGAAATTTCAGGCGTTGAAGTCACTTCGATCTTTGGTGGTGGAGTACTATTTATTTTGAAACATATCAATGCGTCACAAAATATCGGGCGTTGCACAACGACACATTCTTGCTCAGTGTTACGAGCGCTTGTTCTTTATAAATCATCTTCTCTGTTTTCAAAATTAGTCACCAACCATCTGCTGGGATGAATTTGGGTACAATTAATTCCGATTTGAACAAATGCACGCTATGATAACTCTTCAAGTTTTTCATCCGTATAAGTTGAACTCTCATTTCAAAACACGCGCCAAATATTTTCATTGTTGAAGTAAAGGCACAGCGTCGAGATTAAATGAATAATTGTTCTCATGTGTCAGAGCCGACCTATTGTCCAGAAACTCATCCATGGGCAATTGCAAAAGGTACACGATGTTGTGAACGATTTCATCACGCCAATGATTCTAGTAGAGCTTTGGGGTGGAAGGACTCCGAGTCACTCTGCTATGGAGGTAACTTTATCCCTGCCCTAAGAGAACTTACTGCGAGACTGCGATTGAATATAAGGGTAAGTTTGTTACTCGTAAGTTAGTACACGGACTTCTAGAGATATGGACTGCGAACGGAAGCAAAAATATCCTATCTCCTAAACCGCTCATTTTATTCCAAATAAGCACTTGATACGACAACAAGATCTTGTTGAATAGATGAACTTAGCCAAGTTTGAGCCCAAACCTATGTTTAGGGAACTCTGGAGACATGTTCAAAGTTATGTAGTAAACACTACATAAAATTTGAATTTTCGGCCTGCTCTTGGTCAGCTACATAAGCTTTTGACAACATAACTTTGAAACGATCGACTTTGCATGTAAATGATATAAAATTGACTGACCTACCGTTAATTGAAGAGATCTACGATTCTTATTTTATTACTTTAATTCGAAAAGTGGCTCAGAGTGGCTATGACCAAGAGAAGGCCGATTTGGCGGGAAGCTCGTTCGCAGTCCATATTTCTAGAAGTCCGTGGTTACTATCACATGGAGGGCATTCGAATTATTCATCATGTCAATCTCAGATCCGAACTATTGCCCCAAGGAGTATCCATTTCAAATTCGGAATGCATGCTGTAAAGTCAATATTAGAATAACGGGAGGGACTTGCAATGGTGGCATAATGGGCACTGGTGATGATCCACAATGTTGCAAGCCTGAGTATTTGTACCAACCATCTCATTGTCAAACATTCAAAAAGCAATGCCGGTCGACCTCTACGAATCCAGGTACATGACAGTTTTTATCTTACTTTTTCAGCATGGTAAGACAAAGGACCATACTATGTTGGGATGGAGAGAGGCTTGGAACGTGGGGGGGGGGCATTTTTGTTCAACCAATTAGCGTTAAAGAAATTGAATTCCTATTTTTGTTTTTAAAAAATATATGTTGTTTCTGAAAGTCCGAAAAAATGTGATGTGTTATCCAATTCAGCGTTTTCCTTTGCTCAAAAGAGTAGAGATATTTACCTACTTGCTTGACATCTGATTGCAACTTTTGCACCATATGATTTGTCAGATTTAGATAGTCGGGTGCTGAGCTTCTCAGATAAAACCAATTTTCTTGAACTAGATAATGTTGTTAGCAGACTTTTCAATCTTGTTCTGATTGGTTTATTCTCATTTGGACAGTGACGAAAAGGCTCCTGGTAAAAAAAGCAATATTAATACGCTCAAGAATAGACGTGAAAATTTTGTCTTGTAAACATATTTATATTTATAGATTGCCACGTACCTGGTCGTGGTTACATGGATGATGATTTAGGAGAACCGTATTCGCCAATCTTTCCTTTGGCTAATCATTTTGAATGCCAATTTGCTTGCCAAAAGGAACCAGCTTGACAGGTGTACTCGTATCATGAAACAAGTATGTTCCATGCCCCCGGATACTGTTGGTTGAAATCCAGTGGGACTGGTGGAATATTAGATGGCTACCCTGGCAAATGGTCTGGACTTAAGTTCTGCTTATAAGGGTAATCACTGAAAACATGTCTGCAATTCAGACGAACAGCCTTTTTGATGTGAAGTTTGATGGTTGCTGTATTTTGTTCGAGGCTGAATTCTGTGGTTGTAACGCTTTGCAGAGAAATAAAGATTTTTAGTCGCAAAAACGAGAACGATCCATAAAGTAATGATCCTGTCACGGCAACGTAAAATGCCGGCACATGGGATGTTCAAAGGTAGACTCCTATTTTTCTCCGACATTGGGACATTGAAGCAGGATAGGAAGATAACGTCACCGTCAAATTTTGGGAAGTTACTTGCACTTTTGAGGCTTAGTAGTTCTTTGTTAAGGGAATAAATCAGAGTACCAGTTCATCTATTCAGTCACCTGAAAAAAACTGTTCTTGGACATATTTGTCATTCTCTAAAATTTTTTATTTTCACAATAGACTTTTTGAAGCCTTGTAATTTTTTTGTTTAATATTGCGCTTTAAATCTTGGGTTTTTGGTAGCTCTACTTTTTTGAAAAGTACCCCAGTGACCTCCCAAAATTTGTGCTGATACCATCAGGCAGTTGCTACTTAAAGGCATCAATATGTGCCGTCAGTCCATGAGACATAAGACGTGCTTTAATGTTCGGTGTACCTCTGTCCACGTAGAAGGGACGCAAAGACACCCGAGAAATAGTTTATTTCAGTCTCGCAGTTATGGAGTCCCTCTATTCCTAAACTCCTTAACCGTTCTGCTCTCTTTTTTAGAAATCAAACAATGTAAAGATTTTAGAACAACTAGCAACTACCAAGAAACATGATGAGCTTTTTCTATGCCCAAAAAAGTAAATGACCATATTTCACCTTTTTGAAGCAAGTAAAAAAAACTGAAAAAATTTTGCAATATCACTTAAAACTTAATGAATACCAATTTGTCACAATTGTGATACCACACTCGTCAGTTGCAACCTCAACAAAGCTTAATCTTGAATTCTGAAAAGAAAAAAAAACTATTCACGCTGAATTGAAGTCAAAAGTAAAAAAAAATTAGTAACTGCAAAAAGTGACAAATTTGAAAATTGAACTGTCCTTGTATCTTTTTTTTCGGGTTTGTAGCCGATACAAGGGAATGAAATTCCCTTTAATCATGGTGCGTCATTATTTATAAAATATTTGGTCGTGTAAACTGTTTCAATTAGCCGCTCAATGGGATCCTGATTGTTAACAAAAACCGATCTCACGTTCAAAACTTAACAATGGGTCATCTAATGGAAAGAACCGTCCAAGAGAGCACGGCAGCAAGTTGTACAAAACTGGTGCCCTGATTTTAAGCCCCTCACAATCTTTTTATCCAAGTGATTGATTTTATGGCGCATTTCACATGAAATTCCTCGTCTCTCGCTAACGCTATGTCGCATTCGCGGGTTAGGACAAAGGGAATGGACACATTTAAAGACATAAAGGATTAGGTCAGGTTCATATCTACGCTGAATACTATATAATCCCAATGATTCGAGGCGTTCCCTATAGCTTAATTTAGACAGCCGTCAATATATCTTGTGAAACTCTTTTGTACTCGTTCAATCTTATTTAACCCCCCAGTGGTCGTGGGGGCACAAATTGGGGAAGTGTATTCAAGATGTGGCTGGACTATTAATTTGTACAAGGTTTTCATAGTCAGTACATCTCTGGACTTGAATGTTCGATATATCCAGCCGCAAGTCTGAAAAGCCTTGGTCACTTTTGACTTTACATCCTCTTCAAATTTACCATCGTTTAGAAGGATTATCCCGAGATCCTTGATTGAATTCACCGATTTGAATGAGTTCCGGTAATTATCGATATAAATAGGGGGTCAATACCAACTTGGTCGTATGTCATAATACGGAATTTATCCCCATTTAACTTCATGTTCTGTGCTTGAATTAGGTTTGGTTTTTCTCAATTAGGTTTAATTTTTCAATTAGATTTGTTTTTTCACGGCTCCTTGGTAAGACGTAATTACTCTAAAACCTAATAAGTTTATTGCTCATTTATGTTTATGCTTAGCTTTAGCAGTTTCTCTCTGATTTGTAGTGTAGTATTTCTAGTTCCAAATCGTTATGTGTAGTTCTTTAGTTTGATTGTATTGGTCCTTAACAATTAGATTTATCGTTCATTATTGTATTGATTTCATTTTGTGTTAGAGTAGTTTGTTGAGTTTATTTCTGTGTTTTTGTGTTGTTTTCCTAGTTAACATATGTTCTTGAATCCTTCTTTTTCTCTGTCCCTTACTTCTTGTATACTATCTCCATCTTAGATTTGTATGTCCAGTTAGATGTGAAGTAGTTCAATCCTATTTTGCTTCGTTGTCCTGTATCTCAGGACAAGATTGCACAGCCTTTTAGTTTCTTTACGTTTTTCTCTTTTTCTTAGTCTCTTAATTTTGCTGCTCATAGATAGTTCCGCCGGCATTCATGATGGAAGCTATTTTTGGAAAAGTCAGCAAAGAGGCTAAACAATCTTTGGACTTGGTCTTAGCAGGGAAGGATCCTTCCGTAGTCAATAAGCCCTTTATCATAGAGGCTTTAGTTGCTTGGGTCAATGAGACCAGGGTGCTGCTTGAAGAACAGGCTCACCCAGCAGTTGAGAAGTCGACTGATTTGACTAATGTAGAGGTTGAAGTAGTATCTCCTCTAGAAATAGAGCAAAATAAGATAGTTTGGAGAAAACAGTCTGCCCTGTTTAGCGAAAGCAGCCTTGTCCTGAAGAAGGAAAAGGCTGTCAGTTTGACTACGCTAAATAGTGTCAAAAACTTCTTAAGTTCGGCCTTGAAAAGTACCGGGTGTTCCGAAAAAATCTGAACACTCACAAATTCACTTATAACTTTTGAACTAATGAATATTTTTCAAAAATTCTGCCTCTACGTAAATCAACTACTGTTTGTTGACCAGCACAACAAAAATCCGACCAAAATTCCGAACCGTTCCGGAGAAAATGGGCTCTGAACAAGACGTACAAGTTTCTGTGCGCGCGCTTTTGGATTGTGGCAAAACACCAACCGAGATTGCGACCAAGTTGGAGATCAGCAGGACGACCATTTACAGCATCAAGCGTTGAGAATCTCTCAAGAGGAAGCCTGGTAGTGGTAGGAAGCCTGTTCTTGATCGTGATGCCATCAAGGCTGCCATGGAGGCAAATCCTTTCAAGTCCATCAGAGATCAGGCCAGAGATTTTGTTGCAGCCTCAACCACGTTCCACAGACCCATCAAAAAGCTTGGAGGCAAGAGCTTGGTAAGAGTGGAATGACCTTTGCTCACTGAAAACATGACTTGTTCATCTCCACCGTTGTCAAGCTCTGTTGAATAATTTGAAGAGTGCTCAAGCTGGTAAAGTTGTTGTGTTTTGTGATGAGAAAACATGGACGGTTGATCCCATCTGAAACCGTTGAAATGACCGGTACCTTAGCTTTGGGGAGATTGATGAATGGATTCGAACTCTAACAACCACAAAGCACCCGGCTAGTGCCATATGACTTGGAATTGTGGCTTCAAATGGGATCGCGGCTCCCCTGATTTGGTTCCCGACCAGGTAGAGGCTCACTGCAGCCAACTACGTCAAAGTTGTGGGGAAAAAATATCCTGTGGGTCCAGGAAAACTTTCCTGATGGTAATTTGGTGCTCCAGCAGGATGGAGCACCTCAAACTTGGCTCAGAACTTTCTCAAAGAAAAGTCCGAAATTTTGGATTTTTGGTCGCGCCACATGTGGCCACCGTACAGCTCAGATGCAAATCCACTGGATTTTGCTGTAAGGCCGCATGTGGAGTCCAAGGCCTGCCGAGTTCGCCACCCAAATTTGGAAGCCATGAAGTCGACGGTTGATGAGCACTGGGCCTCCTTGTCCAAGGACTACATCTGCAAGACATGCGCCCCCTTCAGGAAGCGGTTGAGGGCCATCATTTGGGCTGAGGGTGGCTACATTGAGTGAAAATGTCGTTGAATATGTATAGTATATGAATCTTAAATTGTTTCTTAATCATGAATTAAACTATATGTCGATATGATGTCCTGAAGTTAAAAATGCTCAGTGTTCAGATTTCATTGGAACACCCGGTACAATAGGAAGAAGGGATGTTCAAAGCCAGATTGTTCTTTTTTTCATCCGTACATGTGCCCTCAGTCCATGAGACTTAAGACGTGCTTTCATTTACGGTGTACCTCCGTAGAAGGGACGCAAGAAAGGCGAGAAATAAGATAGCTCAGTTTCGTAGTTTTAGAGCTGACACTATTCCTAAACCTAATCACACCCCACCCCCCTTCCTTAACCCATTTAACTTCCTCCCTCCCTCTCCTCCTACCCCTCACCTTCTCTCCCAATTCCCTCCTCTTCCTTCAACCAATCCACCCCTATTCCTAAAAACACTCTCCTCCCAAATATTCCTTGCCTCACCCCTATTCCCAAAATACGTTCCTATTCAAATGTAGCTGCCCAACCCATTCCTCAAACCCAACCTTCCCGATTAGCTCATGCTTTGCCTCCAGTAGAACGTAGCTTTGTTGATAAGAGGGATTTTTTACGGTTGGAGAGGATGGTCCAAGATCTTGTGAACTTGGTCCGTCAAAAGAGAGGCCCTTAAAGGGGTTATATTTGAACGTGCATTGTCTGATTTCTAAAAAAAGACAGCACAAAAGTTAAGATCATAGAAGAACTAGCCTTTGCTAGAGATTTCATTCATCTATGTAACAGAATGATAACTTCGTTCGTTGTGATAGGATACGTTCTGATAATCCCATATTCCCACATGGGGGTGTATGCCTATACGTTAGGAATGATTTGCAAATTAGTCTTGTACAAATGTCGAATGGAGAAGTAGAGGTCTTAGTTTGTCATCTTCGAGGTCTTGATTTGTCTATTGTTACAATGTATAGACCCCCTTCTTGTTCAGCAAGCTCTTTTTCGTCAGCTCTCCAATTCACTGGAAATGAGTTGGACCTGGCAGTTTGCTCGAAGGTTTTCATTGTAGGGGACTTTAATTTTCCGGCTAGCGTTGTAGAGTGGGAGGTTAGTCCTGATGGGTATATTCCCATTTCGAAATCGACATATCAGTTGTTTGAAAAAATTCTCTCACCGTGTTGGTGTATCCACCAGAGACACTGATCTGATCCAGTATGTCCATGTGACACCTAGTAGTAATCTGTCAGATCATCGTGTTTTTGAGATAGGGTCGATCTTAACTCAAAAGCCGGCGTGCTTTAGAGTAAAGCCGGTCAAAAAGGTCGGTCTGGATAAGTTCAAGTTCAAAGATGAACATTGGCCGTTGATTATAGAAAGATTAGAAGAACTTGTTTTGATTTCAATTCTGAAACAGGAATCATCCATAGATACAGCCATTGATAAATTAGTTCCAGTTTTTAAGGAAGTTTGCTCTAGTTTGGCAATCTCTGAATGTGTACCGAAAGGTGGTACACTGACAAAAATTCCAAAATATAGGAAGACTTTATTCAAAAAGGAGTTGCAAACTAGCAAAAAGGCTGAAGAGCACTTCGAATCCAGTGATTGTGGGTAGTCTCCAAAACAAGTCTTCTGTAGTTCAGGGTAAGATTAAGGCCTCCATCGAATATGACCAGTTACAAACTAAGAGTAAGGTGGTTCAGGAGGTCAGGTCGAATCCATGTGCATTCCAACATCAGCAACAAGAGGAGAGTGTATGGATGCTTTGTGGATTTCTCCAAAGCATTCGACAGGGTGGACCGAACGTGGTTATTCCTCAAACTCCAACTGTGGGGAGTTCCGCGTTCAATCTGTGTCCTGCTGTCCAACATCTATGCGGGACTCAGATGCTCCATTCGTTCTGGTGAGGACCTATCCCCCTG
>NC_081448.1:3510689-3516130 GCF_007210705.1 Tigriopus californicus
GCTAAAAACGACGAAATTTGGACCACTAAATCCGATGTAATTAAGTAGCGGTGAAATAGATGATATAGTAAATTACATTCAAGAGCTAACTAAGTGTACTCCTAGTTTACATTGAGTAGGTTTTTGAAAATCTTAGTTTTTATAATGTTTTTAGGTATGTAAGTTTTTTATGTGGGCTAGAATTTCATAAACCAATAAAATCAAAATTGTTCCCCATGATTTTCTTAGGGAGAAAAATGCCAAGAAGTGCTTGGGAATTTCCATCAAAACTTTAAAGGGTATTTTTACCACTGTGAGCAACACCTCTACAATTCCCAGCTAAATCCAAATGTCAAATAACTAAAATTAACACATTGCGAGCTTGATTGATGCTGTGAAGATCTTTGTAGAAAAAAAAACTCTAACTTTATATATCATCAAAACTAAAATTCTTACAGAATTATAGAAATTTTAAATTTGATAGGCAAACACAGATGTTTGAAAAAGCTTTTTAATACATTCTCAATAACCTCTCCTAGAGACCCTGGTCAGAGACCCGCGAGTTATGGTAACTGGTTTCCAAACATAATTTTCATTAATGCACTGCATAAGAAAGACCACTGTCGTCATAACCACCACTGAATACTTACTTCATGGATACTACTAAATTTTGCTTCAAGACAAGCAATTTAGTTGATTCATGGATGGAGGCATTTTTCATTGTTACCAATATATTTGTTCCGTTCTAATTTGTGTCTGAATTCTAATTTCGATCAATAACAATTCGATCAATAACGTTGATCATTTGAGAGTTAAGATTAACTTTAGCACATGTGGCATGTGGTATGTGCATGTGTAATTTAGAAAGTTAATTTTGAGAATGTCTTTTTCCATTTCATTTTAGCAATGGATGTGACCAAGGACTCTGGATGCAGAGACGCGTGCGCTTTGGGAAGCGGGCCCATTTGATGAGAGGAACTCTCCAAATACATTTTGATTTTAAAGCACTGTAAAAGAATGTATATTGTCACAAGAAACAACATTAAAATTTACGTCAAAAATATTACCAACTTTTCCTGATAGGCAAACAATTCAGTTGATTCATGGATAGAGGCGTTTCACATTGTAATAACATTTTGCTACTTTTTAATTCCTTTTTGAATCCGATTTTTCCCTAAAATTGGATAGCTAAAATTTATCATTAGAGAGTTGAAATTAGCACTGAAATATGTGACTTACTAGAATCTCCAGGAAACAAGTCACTAGATACTAGACACCGTACATCTTTAAGGTGGCCATCAGTTTCCCCCAACAATGATCTCCGCCAATGGATTTCCGCCTGGTGATCCCCGCCATAATGAGCATTAAAGTCCGCTAAGTCCAATCCCGCCCGCCATAAAACCCGCATGATGAAACTCCACCAATGTTGACTTCTCTATTATATATTCCCAATTCCGTCAATTGCTGGAGTTTGCTCTCAAAAAGGGGAAATCCGCCAAATTGATCATTGTCCAAGACCTCTTTAGAGGGTTGGACAGTCGAAAAAGTATTCTGAATTCAAGTATTGAAGTTTGATCAGAATATGGAAAAAAATAGAGCTGAAGTCATAAATATTCGCCTTTACAATTACATCGTGTGACAAAGTTTTCATCTCTTATTTTATCATTATCAGTTTTTAAATCTTTATATGTTATTTGGTTTACCAACAAACTTGATGTTGGTAGGCTTAGCTAGTCCTTGTATGTAAGGTGTATTGAGTTAAATATTTGTCCAAGTCTGACTTGAAAGATGCTACCGGATCAACAAGGCCCACGCATTCCCTTAGAATATTAGAAAGAAGCAAGTTAAACAAAGGAGGTGCCAAAGAAAGAAGATAGGTGAATTTTATTGTTCTGATTAGCTTGGATTCACGAAGACTTGAAGGTGCTCTCAAAAGCCACATTAAGCCTCGACAGTCACTAGAATTGACCCTGTAACCTGGGTTGGGACACCGTATCAAATACCTTTCTTACCCTCTCTGAGCGCCATACAGTCCCAAACATATTCCATTCCATGAAACTACACTGGTTCCCTTTTCTCTTTACTTACTTCAACGTGGAGACTATGCTAAAATTGGATTTCATTTGATCGATTATTTTGTGCCACTTCTCTATCAAAAGAGACCTAACAACACATTGCATCAGTAAATCGCAAATTTGTTGTATTGCGCCAAATGTAATTTCAACTTGGAATACTTAAAATGTGTTCTCCGCCCAAACGGTTTCCAAATTGAGCCATTTAGACTCCTTCATAATTTTTGGACTAGTTGTTAATTATATTCCACGCGTTAATTCCAGGAGAATGTTTCATTTTATCTCTTGACCATTTTCAGTGATTAATAGATTTCTGCAAACGAAGCGCTATAACTTAGCAAAAGAAGTGTTTGTATTGAAATTACCTTGAAAAGCTTTGCAGAGTGCAATGAAATCAGAAACAATCATTGGTGCTTTTTAAAAAACTTTTCCCCGCACTCAAACCATTTTGCAATTCCAGATTTTAGTCGTCAATCCAGTCTGTTGTAAAGAAATTTGCCATTTTGCTTGAGGTTCTCCACCCACCAATGGCCTTCAGCATGGTCTTAGACTTTTTCCTGACCTCACGACTAAGCTCACTTGTATTTTCGACCAACGATCGGAAAGTTATCACAAAAAATAGGTACAACAAAAAACGGGAATCTGAACAAAAACACAAATGTTTCAATTTGCCCCCAAATAGAATACATTTTTAAACAAATGACTGTCACTCATATGAGTTTCTTCTGAGTCTCTATTTGTAAAACACGACGCAGATGCTACTTCACCAGATAAGAATACACTCTTTAACGCATGCAAAATCACCGTGGTTTTTGCTTTTATGCTATTATGCTTGCTTGTCCCCCTCACATAAAAGAAGTCTGTTGAAGCCCCCCAAAAGCTCCTGAACTCATTGGAGCCCAAGATGCGGCTGAACAATCGCCTTGAACAGAGTTAGCATCGTGATGCTATCTCAGGACTTAAATGTACGATATATCCAATCACACATTTGAAAGGCTTTATCCACCTTCAACTGGATATGTTCATCGAACTTTCCATTATTTTGGAGGACTACACCTAAATCTTTCCTAGATGAGACCTGCTCAATATCTTTACCTCCATTATCTACGAGTGGAGTATTCAAAGGAGTTGGTCATTGAAGGTCATTGAGCGGAATTTCTTTCCATTCAGGGCCATATTACTCTTAGTTACCCAAGAGAAGATTCTTTCTAGGTTCGTTGCCAGGCTACTGAAATCTTGGCCATTCCTACCAGAAACTAGCTTTGTATTGTCAGCATAAGAAGACAGACTGGCAGTAATGCTAAGCTTTTGAAGCGGGGCAACGAATATTTTAAAAAGGAGGGGCCCTAAGATCGAACCCTGGGGAACACCTGACTTGACATCATGTATATCACTAAGGGATCCCTCCACCTTAAAAAATTACTTCTTATCCTGAATGAAGCTTCTTATCCAACCGAGAACCTTGCCTTGGATCCCAATGTCATGAAGTCTATTCAACAGAAAACCATGATCAACTTTATCAAAGGCCTTGGCAAAATCAAGATAGAAAACATCAAGTGACTCGTACCTTTCCTGTGCCTCAATGACTTGCTCTAAATGCTCAATCAGGTGCGTAACCGTGCTAAAATGTGCTCGGAACCCGTGCCGGCTAGGAGGAAGGACTTTATTGACCTCAAGAAATTCAACAAGTTTGGGCTTCATGATCTTCTCAAACACCTTCGCAATATTCAAATTGAGAGAACTATGTTTTTAGTTACTGGGGAGTGACTTATCCTCCCTTTGAAAATTGGAACAACGTTAGCTAACTTTAGTGAATTTGAAAACTTGCCCCGATCCAAGATGCAACGCATCAAGTACGAGAAAACAGGAGCAAGAACCAGTGAGCATCTCATCAGAAACGGAGATGAAACGCCATTAAGAGCAGGAGAACTTGAAATTCTCAAGTCCCTGATGGCCTCTAAAGCATCTTGATCTGTGACTACAAGATCATCCAAACGCTCTACTTGACTAACCTTGTCAATCTCAACATACTCATCTTCAGAGCAATGAGCTGTTGCTTCTGAACTCAGTGGGGTTGAAAACACATTGGAGAACTGATCTCCAAGCATGTTAGCCATAGCCTCTACATTACTGATGGCTTCCCCATTAACCTCAAAAGGCCCAACAGAGTGTTTCATTTTTCTCTGAGAATTCGCATCAGAGAAAAAAGCCCTCGGATTCGACCTGACCTCCTGAACCACCTTACTCTTAGTTTGTAACTGGTCATATTCGATGGAGGCCTTAATCTTACCCTGAACTACAGAAAACTTGTTTTGGAGACTACCCATAATCACTGGATTCGAAGTGCTCTTCAGCCTGTTTGCTAATTTATAACTGCTTTTGAACAAAGTTATCCCATATCTTGGAAATTTTGTTCGTGTCTCACCTTTAGGAACATTGTTTTTTGTTTTGTTTTGTTTTTCACAAAGTCAGATGGCAGCTCTCTTGCTTGGCCTGCAATCTGATTTTGGGTGTCCAAATTGAGGGATATTCCCTCTTACGTTTCGGAACATATTCTGGTATTGCTAGATTGGAGCAAACATACTCAAAAAATGAAACTAATTTAACAATGGCTGTATCTATGTAAGACTCATGCGTCAGAATTGAAACCAGGTCCAGTTCTCCTAATCTTTCTATAATCAATGGCCAATGTTCATCTTTGAAGTTGAAATTAGCCAATTAAAATGGGATTATCAGGTCATACCCTATCACGACGAACTAAGTTGAAACCAACTATGGTTAGTTCTTCACCTAGGACCTCTGGTTGAAGCCAGGTTTCTGTTATAGAGATGAATGAAATCTCTCTCTCAACTGATAGCTCTTCTAAGATTGTAACTTTTGTTCTGTCCTTTTTTAGAAATCAGACAATGCACGTTCAAATATAGCTCCTTCATGGACCTTCCCTTTGACGGACCAAGTTCGCATTATCTTGCACCATTCTCTGAACATATTTAATGTCAAGTGAGCCTATACAATTAGTTAGAATTGCATCATCGGTAGCTGTTTGCATCTTTAAAGCATACAGCGTGTCCAGAAATTGACTTCCTCCTCTTTTATTTGCTCTAAAACTGTTAACGTAGGTTCAATGCATTCGACTATTGCTTACCTGGGTAGCCACGCCAAGCTCAATAGAGACGCGTAGAGTACAGGATAGGATTTCAGTTGTGTGAATTATCCAGGCTTCGCCACAGTCGCGGCATGAACTACCATGATTTTAGCACATTCCGTGCTTCCAAATCTTCATTGAAAAAATTATTCGCCATCATAGGACATCGTCTGACAATTATTTCTAACCTAATAAGATTAAGATGCGAGGGGACCTAATCAATATACCTCCACACCGTAAAACGC
>NC_081448.1:3517388-3518036 GCF_007210705.1 Tigriopus californicus
AAAACATCTTTGGACCTGCTCGAGCTTTTGCAAACCTGCTGAACTAATTGGAGCCCAAATGGGAGAGGCATATTCAAGATGCGGCTGAACCATCGACTTGTACAGAGTTAGCATCATGACACTGTCTCTGGACTTAAACGTACGATATATCCAACCACATGTTTGAAAAGCCTTACCAACTTTCAACTGGAAATGCTCATCGAACTTTCCATTATCTTGGAGGACTACATCGAAGTCCTTCATGGATGAGACCTGCTCAATGTCCTTACATACATCATCTAATAGTGGAGTGTCTAATGGCGTCGACCCAAAGGTCATTAAGCGGAATTTCATTCCATTCAGAGCCATGTTATTCGTAGCAACCCAAGAGTAGATTTGGTCTAGGACCTCTAACAGACAACCGGAGTTCTGACCATTCCTACCAACTACCAATTTTGTATCATCAGCATAAGAAGAGATACTGACCTTACTACTACCAAGCTTCTGAAGCGGAGCAATGAAGATAATGAAAAGGAGAGGACCCAAAATGGAGCCCTGAAGGACACCCGATTTAACATCATGTACTCGTACGTCACTAAGGGATCCCTCTACCTTAACTAATTGTTTCCCACCACAAATGAAGCTTCTTAGCCAATTGAGAACCTTGCC
>NC_081448.1:3519902-3541889 GCF_007210705.1 Tigriopus californicus
CACCAAGAGCCAGTTTAGACTCAAGGAAGTACTTTTTCACTTGTCGAGTCATCCCACTTTGGAATAAACTACCAAAAACTGCACGCGAATGTCAAGATCTAAACGAATTCAAAAATTGGTTTGATACAAACAGACCCTAAGAAAAATTAATATGTATTACTCACATGACATCTTGCTCGCACGTGTTATACAGTATAATTTTCCTCATGACCACAAGGTCTCTGAAGATAAAATAAACTTTATGAAACTTTATGAGGTCCGAATTTGGTATAAACTCATGAAAATTTCGCGTGTCAATCCATTCACTTGCAAATAGTGTGCTAGAGTTACAGCACCTGAATATCAAACCAACAAGACAAGATACAATGACGAGATTTCCTTCTCGACCGGTGAAGGAATCCCTCATTATACGAATCATACAAGCCAATGAAAATATGACCCAACACATTCGCGAGGAACCAAAGAATGCCCGACGAAAACAACACATTGAAAATATATTGCATTCAAAAAGCCGGTTACAAAAGTAACAAGTTTAGGTCCCAGCCAAAGTCTTTCCATTGCCTCCTCCAGTGTAAGCTTTAATTTTTCTCGTTTCTTATACATTTATCGCAGAGCATATGCTCGCTCACATTGTGCTATCTGTGATACGTATATATAGCTAGGAACTCTGAGGAATAAACCAGTCAACTACCATCTCCAGACTCAGTTAGATGGTGGACCTTGCGTTCGCCATACAGATATTTTGTTTATTTTTTGTATCTATCTCTGACACACTTGTTGTCAAAAAGGTCGATTAAGAGAATCCCCGGATTCTGCGTCCTTTCAAAATAAACCATCATTATCATCATCATTTAATTCTGTTGGCATTGAACATTTTGTTTCTTTTGTTTTCCGCCCTTGATCGTTGGATGATTGAAATTTTCGCCGTTTGATAACGATTTGTCCAAGAAAACGTCAACTTGCGCCAAAAAAAATTCGCATCATTAAATAGTGCGTAACTACCCACTGTAACAAAGGTTCTAGAATGAACATCTTAATAATTTCGCACCTTATTCGAAAATCAAGCGGACAGTATCAAATGACGGTTAAGTTGTAAAATGAAAGTAAAGGACAATTTATGTCTGTAGGTGGTCTTCTGGAATGATTGACTGAGAGTTCGATTTTCATTGCCAAATAAGATGTGTTTTCGATTGGAAAAAACTAAACATAACTATGGGCTTTGCTCAATCTAAACTGATTCTTTGATCAGTGTGTGTCAAAATTAATCTGCGACCGTGGTTTACACGAATGCGTTCAGAACTTTTACCCATAAGTAAGCAATGCTTTCCTAATCGAACGAATTCAAATCTTCATGTCTTCTTTTCTTGGTCAAATTGGAGTACAAAGTCTCACAAGCGATAGCTTTGCTTTTACCTTACAGAAACGTGAAAGACCCCCGAAAATTAGATGGTAGTAAGTGTATTCTTGGGAAATAGATTGGCCTTCAAATGATAACTTAATGAAATCAAGTTGGATAACTCAATTGAGATTGCTTGCATGCACCAATTTGAGGGTTAAAGAACAAATAAGAGTCGTAATTCCTTAATCACGGTCTGCAATAAGAGAATGTCATCTTAGTGGAAAGTAACAAGACATCAGCGAGAAATAAAGTAATGACGAGGGGCTGGAAAGATAGTTTTTTAAGGGTTTGCAAAGTGGGGTATCCTCGCGGCCAAGAATTTAAAACTTAATAATAATAAAAAACTTTATTGCGACTCTTGGTCATGTCGGATTGTAAAATGTATAAAACTGTATGTATAAATATCACATACAAAAATCGATTAATAAAAGAATAAAATGGTCAAGACTGATAAAATAGTGGACTAGAGTGTGATATCACCGTGAGCTTGACTAGGATTGGTTCAGTGCAAATGAAAAAAGTGAAGAGGGAAATTGCAGATAGTACATAAACAAGTGGGGAGAGGTAAATGATGAAAATCTTGGTTATTGCAGTAGAGTGGGTGGGTCAGATTGAACAGATCTTTTGTCAGCTCCCGTCGTTGATGGCATTGGGTCGGGAGCTGGACAAAGGTACGTGACCGTCAATACTCCGAAGGGATGTCGGACCAAGGACAATAAGGTGTTAAGTCCTTGACCGGGAAGAACAACTTGTGTCCCGACATCACCTCCGGAAGGGTCAGGTTTCCAACACTGTTGGACAATACCCTTGCCAACCCGATGATGAGGAGCTCGGTTTCATATAGAAAATGTGTCCATGCATTGTTGGCATATTGGGGGCACGCAGAGGTATCGCTTGAGGAACTTGGTGTAGGTGGCATCGGCGGATTTGAGGGCGGATTGGGCGGAGTTGGGAAGCTCCAAAATAAAGGAAAATTGGAGAGATGTAGGTCCGGAAGAGTTGAAGAACTATTGGAAGGGGGAGATTCTTGATATGAAGTCTATTGTACATGTATCCAATCCTGGCCTTTGCTTTTACTATTGATGATTTGAGATGGTTGGTAAAGGAGAGTTGAGTGGAGAATGTGAAACCGACATAATCAAAATTATTGACGATTTCAATTGGACTATGAAGGATATGGAAGAAGGTGGGGGGCAGACGACCTTTATGGAAAACCATGGCCTTCGTCTTGATGTTATTGACTTGAAGGCCGTTCTCTTGGTAATAACCGTGGAATTTTGCAATTTGCAATTCCACGGCTGAATCAGCCAAGAGAACCAGGTCGTCTGCATATTGTAGATATTGAACAGAAACATGGTTAATGGTGGGGCCTTGGTGTGTGAGGGCTTCAGGCAGGTCAGATACATAGAGATTGAATAGAATTGGCGATAGTGGATCCCCCTGCGGAAGGCCAACGGAAGTAAAGTAGCAGGGGGATAGGTCCTCACCAGAACGAATGGAGCATCCATACGTGTTGGACAGCAGGACACAGATTGAATGCGGAACTCCCCTAAGTTGGAGTTTAAGGAATAACCGCGTTCGGTCCACCCTGTCAAATGCTTTAGAGAAATCCACAAAGCAACCGTACACTCTCCTCTTGTTGCTGATGTTGGAATGCACAATTTCATAGAGGAGAGTGGCTGCCGTGGTGGCTGAGCAACTTCTCCAGAACCTTGATTGGAACTGGGGAAGGAGATCCCTATCCTCGTCCAATCTGGAGAAGCGGGCAGCTAGTAGGGTGGACATCATCTTCAAGATGGGGTTCTCCAGGGCGATGGTCCGATGGTTGTCTGGAATGTCCCTGGGCCCTTTCTTATGGATGAAGATGATAGCTGACTCCGTCCACTCTGGTGGGAAGAAAGAAGAATGGAGGGCAAGGCTGAAGAGGTCTTGGAGGAGTGGCTGAGCTTGGGTCCGGAGAAGTGAAAGTTGGAAGGTGTTGAGGGGGCTTTGCTCTTCATCTTCTTGAAGGCCACGTCCATCTCTGGTTCCGTGAAGGGCTGCAAAAGTGGGTGGTGTTATTCTGGGCAGCCCTGGACCTCCTCCGCTACTGTTTCTGATGTTGATGGAAACAGTTCTTGACAGTGGAGGAGGAATTTACTCACGGGAATCTCCGAGTTAGTAGCGGGCTTTTTGGCACATTTGTACAAGCCCACCATCCAGGATGAGGCCGATGAAGATAGTAGGTTCTCCTCTTCCAACCTTTGGTGGGCTGACCCAGCGCTCCGCAGAGACTTGTGATATGCAATTCTTGATATCGCATATTGCTTTCAAGTCTCACGTGTTTGGCTTGTTTTGGCATTTCGCAATTTTTGGAGCATTTGACCCCTCAGCTCACGATGGTAGGGGCTGAACCATGGGGTCTTGAGTCCTCCTCTCTTCCTTTGCACTGAGGAGGACTCTTTAAATGCTTGCAAAATGCCTTGGGCCACTGCAGCTGGATTGGTCACAATCCCGGTTTTGATAGATAGCTGCGGGGCCTCAAGTTGAGCCGTGCACTTCTGCACATTGACCACGCACCTCCCATTTTGAGTCACGCCCAGATGATGGAAATTTCTGGGCATCTTGAAGGTGACTGAAATTGGGAGGTGATCAGAAACGGCCAGTGGATGGTTAAAACTGACAGGAGATGGAATATTTTTTTATATGAAAATGTGGTCAAGTACAGTGGTAATATAGAGCTCCAACCCACCGCTGGGCCAACCACGCCTAGCGGGCTTCCTGGCATGAACTACTAAGCTCTGTTTGCCAGGAAAACAACTCTCGTATTTCTCCTCGGTGACCCATGTCTCGGATAAGAAGGTGAAGGCGTGTCCTCGAATCTTGTCGAGACACCGTCCCGCTCCAGCCACTCCCAGCATGTTCGCCCGTCCATGACAGTTCAGGAAGCAGGCCGACACCGGTTGACTCCCTCCTCTCCGCTTGTTGATCCGCTGTTGCCGCCGATGCTGATTTCTCGCGATACCGAGTTGTTCAATCCGACCTAGAAAAGAGAAATCACTATGGCCATTGAAGGGGGGAAAGGAAGGGAGGGGTGATTGGGAAGAGGAAGAGTGTTGGAGGGCTAAAAGCTCACGTCTTGAAAAAGACTTTGGCCGGGGGATATGGGAAGAGGAAGGATGGGAAGGAGAGGTGCACTGAACCGGGCATATCACAGATTCATGGGGGGCCACTTTTTGAGGGCGTGGCCCCACTCACTGATATCACAGTTGATACTACGTCATCAACTTAACCATTAAAGACTAATATTCAAGTTGGAGGGGTAAAAGAGCACGTCCGCCATTCAAGGCGTCAGCTGACTAAAAATTAAATGCGAGCACAGAGCCTCTTGGTACAACATATAAAATTATCCACTTAATCAATGCTCACAAATTGAACTGCAACTCAAGAATCAGAAAAATAATCCAGTATCATTGGTCAAAGGCCATGCTGAATTCAAATTGCATTTACCATAATTGACTTCAGATGAAACAGTCAACTTTAAATTATGGATCCCGTACCCCAAGTCTTGGACAGGTGTCCCCAATTATGTTGCCCTCAGTATGAGCATAATGAAATACCGCCAATAAGAGTCATTCAACCTAAGGCTCACTTTTTAAGATCAAAGATTAAACTGGTACATTTTCATAACCGTAATAGGCTACTTGCTGAATCAAGAGCAGTAGCAATGGTAAATGACAAAATCGACACCCAAATACTTTTCGAAGTCCCATTCCTCCTCCCACTTTTTTAGCCCTTTTCAATTTTGCCTTTCATATTCATTGGTTCTTAAAACTCTGTTTCATTACACTCAAGGGAAGTTGAGTGCAGAAGATGGCACGCATTCTGAACTAAATACAAATCTGTTGGGTGACGTGTAGTATATAGTACAATAAGTGCTTGTCATTTCTTCTTTTTTACATTGACATGTCTTGCTTCATCCCAATGAGGAGCACAAAGACACCTTTTCATTCATCTGCTGGATCTCAGGCCATATGTCACTGTTCATGGCATATGTCACTGGAAGTGCAATTAAATCACAACCGTCAAATATTGTGCCGATCTCTGTCATACGCTATGAATGCAAAGTAGTGCTGGGAGGAGTTCAGGGTCAAGGCGTCCCAGTCTATTTGAGTCATTTCCTTCAATTTGGAGAATTTGGTCGGGCCTGTGACTTTTTCAGAGGACTCCTATTCAGACTCTTCATAATTTCTGGAATTATTAATACTTCTTCAGCAAAAAGGCAGGCATTCATCTTAATTAGGAAATTGCAGCAAATTTAACTATACATACCTCACACAATGCTTCCTCACTTTCCAATTCAAACCCCATGTCCGTTAGATGAATTGGTTTTTTGACTACTCACAGTGCGAGTTTGGGCAGATGTAAGTGATTTTCAGATCCAAAGACTTTTGAAGCCAGTCTGGCATTGGTTTGGTATTCCGCACTTGATGCTTCTCCTAATGTTTAAGTTAGCTAATGGGCAAAATACACAAATACACCTTAAAACAGTGTTAAAGACCAAACATAACAAAAATTAAATGATAGGTTTCGAGAGCACGTTAGGGTGCCTTTTCACACGAAATGAAGTAAAATGTATTGAGCAACAGCTGCTAAGTGATGTGGCTTTAAAGGGCTCAATTTTCAGTGAGGTTTTTGCAAAGTGTGCCTTATCGCAATTTGCTGGACCAACTTTTCACAAAAATCTCTCCAATGGTCAAACAAATATGGCAAAAATCGATTCGGGAGCCGGACAAAGGTGTGTGACAGCCAATACTCCGAAGGGATGTCGGGCCAAGGACAATAGGGTGTTGACAAGTCCTTGACCGGGAAGAACAACTTGTGTCCCAACATCACCTCCGGAAGGGTCAGGTTCCCAACACTGTTGGACACTAACCTTATTGCTTCCTACCAGAAACGAAACTGCTTAACCAATTGAGAACCTTACCTTGGATCCCAGTCTCATGGAGCCTGTTAACTAAACGACCATGATCTACCTTGTCAAAGGCCTTGGCAAAGTCGAGATAAACTACATCAACTGATTCATGGCTCTCTAGTCCCTCAATAACCTGCTCAATATGATCAATCAGTTGGGTAGCCGTGCTAAAATGTGCTCGGAACCCATGCTGGCCAGGAGGAAGGACATCATGAATGTCAATAAATTCAACAAGTTTGAACTTCAGGATCTTCTCAAACACCTTCACAATATTCGAAGTGAGAGAAATCGGCCTGTAGTTACTGGGGAGTGACTTATCTCCCCCTTTGAAAATCGGAACAACATGAGCTAACTTTAGTGAAGATGGAAATTTGCCCTGATCGAAGATGCAATGCATCAAGTACGAGAAAACAGGAGCAAGAACCAGTGAGCATCTCATCAGAAACTGAGATGTCACACCATCAGGACCAAGAGAACTTGAAAGCCTCAAGTCCCTGATTGCCTCAAAAGCATCTTGCTCTGTGACTACAAGATCTTCGAAACGCTCAACTTGACTAATCTTGTCAATCTCAACAGACTCATCTTCCGAGCAATGTGCTGTTGCTTCTGAACTCAGTGGGGTTGACGACACACTTTGTTTAATTAACACAAACTATTTCTTTGTTTTATTTGGTCTTTAATACTATTTTGAAGTGCATTACATGGTGCTTTTGCCCGTTAACTAACTTAAACATTATGAGAAGCTGTGCTAGAACCGGCTTGAAAAATTGTTGGATTTTAAAATCAACTACATCCACTCAAAATCTCTCTGTGTACTCACCCGTCGTCATCTTGGTCATGAGCATCTCTGATAGTCTTGCCAGCTTTGACATTGTAGTTCCATGAGATGTAATTGATCCAATGTGAAAACATATTAATTATACAATTAACCAATGAACTTATGAACCACACGGACCTACTAAACTCCGTGATTGCAAATGGTAATAAGATTAACTTACAGTGCGTTGATTAGTTTGTTGACACTCGAGGGCTAGTTGCAACAATGAAGTCGGCCTATAGAGGCCCTCATGCCTAGAGAAGAAATATTGATAACGCCCTTCTCGAAGACGTTCGAGCAATGCGTTACCCCTAAGTTAGATGAATGCCGTCTGAGGGAGTGCTTAATCACGGCCTCCATGGTTTAATCAACTTTTCCCTTCCAATCAAATATCCAATAAGAAGGCAACGCAACCCTTTGAACGTCTTCTAGAGAGGATTCCAAAAGCTGTCCTGTCCAGTCCTGAGGGACTCCATGGTCTGCCTTTCTTCTCATTCCCACTACTACTCAAGAATGCTTTTCTTTCTCCTTTTTCTTTGCCTTTAGTGCTGTGTCAAAGAAGTACCCATCCATTCTAAGGTGACAATCTTTGTAACCAAAATGTAGTTTTCAGCATCGAAAAAAAATTAAAAAAGCAGTCAAATCTCATTAACCGGGTTTGATCCCCAACCAAGAAAAGGGTTTAATTCAAGGATTGAATCTCATTTTCATTATTGAAGCACAAATAAGGAAACATCTTGAGTATCGAAATTGCACCATTTCCATACCAAAGTCTGATTCAATGCTGTATTTCCCTTTGCCCACTACCTCGGGCTTTCATGTCCATGCTTCACGACGTGTCTTGTTGTCTGTAAAGACACTTGTTTTGTCCCGTCCCTTGATTATAAATCAGAACGTTCAATGGTCAAAGTCACCATTCATCATGAACGGACCGCTGTATCCTGTTTTCTTTTGATTGGATCTACTTGGCTCACCATTGAAAGTAAATAAAGAGTGTTGAATTTCACATTGAACGGTGAAAGTATTGTAAATGTGTTAAAACCTGTAGAGACAAAAGCTTAGGTGTTCAAAGCCCATACAACAATACATATGCTTCAACGAAGTTCATATTTTGCTATTGCAATATTTGCTCTTATTAGGTAAACACATCATACACTTTGAGCGATATTCTTTCAGTTCCTACTATCTCTTGCAAATGGACCTCCAATCCATTATTTGATATCATTTTACAATATCTATTCATCAAGTCTCGGGGAGCACAAACTTTTGCTTTTTTAGAAACTGAGCATAAACTGTTTTTTGAAAAGGTAGATAAAAAGCTAACCACTGCCAGTCAGTACAGTGTATGATCAAAATAGTTCTATTAGGCACTCCTTCAGACATATGTATTCATGAAAAAGACAAACTACGAACTAGCAAATCACTAGCCTAAACGATCAATTGTCTCATCTACCATAGGTATAACAGGTGAATGGATTAGAAAACAATGATGATTGATGATAATGAATTGCTTGTCGGTGCAAAAGTTCACCCAATTTGAAACATCTATAAACAACGTCATTTGGTTTCTAGCACGGGACCTAAAAGATGTTCGTTGTTTGAGAAGCTATGAATGGAACAATCGAACTTGGACAACAATTGAGGATGTCGTTTGTGGTGGGAATTGCCAAATCAAATGTCCTGAGTTGAGCGCCGAGATCAACTATTTCACCTCTGACGCCTCAACTGGCCAATGTTTGTGCAACGTTCTTTGCAACATTGACCGAGGACTTGAAGCCCAAGGAGCCCTAACTGGATTGGTCTCTGATCAGGATCCAAGTGAACTCTTCAATTCAGGTGGGGACAGGGTCACGAACCACAAATTGTGGTTGCTTCTCTGTCAGCTCGGGTTTGTCCCTCAGATTTTGGCCAATTTGAATTCAAACACTTTGGAATCCTCAAAGGTGTTTTTGATAGAGTTAAAACACAAAAGGGTATGTACTTGCATCAATTCGGTTAAGGCTGAAAAAAACACATTGGCATGGCTTGACCAAGTGCTTTGTAGCCACTAGGCTTCACTAAGAATAATTTGAACTCGTTCTTTCCTCCGTATCTTAAATATTATAGGTGGTAAAAGCACGTCAAGCAAATAAGTAACAACAACCTTTTCAATGCTAAAGAATGTGCTGCTGCCATTTGTGAATAAATCATCTAGTGCACTTTCTTGTTTTCATTGTATTCAAGCTGGTCAAATGACTAGTTTCTCGTTGCTTCCACAGCCCCCAACAAAAACAAGCCCATTTTCAACCCGACAGGCGAAAACAGAATGCACTCAAAAATAGAGATACAATTGCTTGCCTTATTTAAGAGCACTTGAATTGAAAAATGTTCCATCACCGAAAGAGGGGGTGGATGGCGGGTACTTTTGATTGTCTATGTTCATCTCTTGGCCTCAATCTTTTAGCTTGAACAATCACTTTACAATTCAGAGCCAAGTTTTTGCCCCAAATCTCATCCTTGGGCCATTGCCAAGTGACAGCGCTGCTGAGAAAGGTTTCATCGCGAGAAGGACACTCTTGAAGTATTGGACTGGAATGATCAAGAGTCGCTTTGTCCTGGAGGCAACTCCATCCCACGTCAAAGGGGAACGAATTGCCACAAATTCAAAGACTTCACAAGTAAGTTAGGTTCGCCTCCTCATCTACCCAATGACCCTAGTAATACTAAAGAGGTTATTCTTTCCCAATTTGATGGTTCAAGAGCCTGAGTATTGTCCGAAGGAATATTCATTTCAAATTCGGAATGCATGATGCAAAGTCAAAATTAGAACTTTGAAAGGCAAGTGTGGTGGTGGCATAATGGGCATTGTTGATTGTATGATTGGGGGGGACAGCACAAAAATATCACAACAGGTTTCGTGGGAATGACTAGATTTGTTCCAAACAACTGACTAGATAAACATGCAAATAAAATAGATAATGTATAGATGACTATAGTAGATTGATTTGGTGACTTGGAGGATTGACTACATGTTGCAGGGTTTGACTTAGATCCATCCTCTTTCCGAGTCACCAAGTCCACCTGTCCTCAACGATCAAGGGGTTGATGCCGCCCCCAGCGACTCAGACACCCCACGGTCAACATGGCCCAGTCACCGCTGCATCCACGGACCTTCGCTGCACCCACGGGCAGGTCACTGCAACCACGGGCCTTCTGCACGCACCACGCTCTCGTTGTGACCACGGCCATCCCGCTGCACCATGCCCACCCGTTGCAACCACGGCCATCCCGCAGGCCTCACATCTCTTCTGGGCCCCAAGTTCCGCATTGGCGTCCTCAGCCGTCTGGGGGAAGGTTCTTCCGCCTGGAAGCGGCTACTACCGGCTGTGCCATGTATGAGTACCGGATGGTGGATGTTGACTACATTGATCGATTGTGGAGGTATTTATAATAAGGGAAAATGTCTATGGCAAGTATGATGGTGGGAGCATGAGTATCAGTTAATGTAAATTGTTATCGGTGACTAAAACATAACAATGATGATCCAAAATGTTGCAAGGCTGAATACTTGTACCAACCCCCTCTTGTCAGGCCTACAAAAAGCCATGCTTGTCCACATCGAAAACGCCAGGTATTGAAGGAATCTTATATCAAAAACGATAATTGATATCAACCAAAATAGTCCAAAGACTGGAAAATAATCTCATCTCAAATAGTCATATTTATGATTCCTTATGGTACAACGAGTGGATCGTTGAAGAAAGTGACAAATGCACCGGTGGATAACTCCTCCGTACACATGCCTCTGTAGACTTAAGTGGATATTGGACATCCAACCTCTCGGTTAGCTCAACAATACAATTGACTGAAACAGTTTGTGATCAATCTCCAGGACTGTGCAGGACATTGTGTTGTTTTTCCAACCAAGTGACGGGTCTTCTGACATCTACTTCAGTCTATCGTAGATACCCTTGGCTCAGATTAGTACCAGACATGATACCTCAGAAAAGTATGGTACCTTGAACACATCTCTATGACTTGCATTCCAGGCTGTCATCTGAAGGGTTTTGGCTACATGGAAAATGATTTGGGGCCACCCCGTTTGCCAATCTTTCCTTTAGCTAATCATTTTGAGTGTCAACTTGCCTGTCAAAAGGAACCAGCTTGCCAGGTGTACTCGTATCATGAAACAAGTATGTTCCATGCCCCCGGATACTGTTGGTTGAAGTCAAGTGGAAGTGGTCGAGTTGTTAAAGATTGGCCTGGCAAGTGGTCCGGTCCAAAATTCTGCCCCTAAGGTTGCACAAGTTCATTCAAGCAATGTCACTCTTGGAAGACTCCGACTGCATACTGTTTGCAAGCAGGCGCAGCCAACCAATTGTTGAAATATCGATTTGAAGCAAACCGATCTAACGTGTTGTTATTTTGATATTTTGAATGGATGCAGAACATGGATGCTATTTTTCATTTCACCCAAACAACACGTGAATAAATCATAACATTCTTAGCATTTCGGCCATTAAAAAAATCATCCTGACAAGGACAAAAGGCCAAATTCAATCTAGGCTTATTTGCTTTGCATATGGGCACTTGATGTTTTGAGTACGGGCTGGTTGCAAATGCGATGAAAATCAGAAACCAAAGGTTTTGCTTTGAAAGACTATGACTGGCTAAGAGTAATTCAACAGTTTATGCGCCAAAACGTGTGATGTGGATGACTTTGTAGCTCTAATATTCAGTTGAAGTTTAATGATGTCATTTGGATCAAATCTGTTTGATTCGAAATGGAATATAATGTAGGGTAAAAATTGTCTCCAAGAACCATTAAGGTTATATCAGAGACATTGGAGCATTGTACAGGAAATGTGTCTGTCAAAGTGTCATCAGATCCTGCAGAGTGACGCTATTCCCACCTTACGTATACATAGCATCAAACCAAGCTTTGAAGTAGCTTGTTGTGGGACAATCTCGGCCTGCTCGCGGTAATTTGTTCCAAACGAGAATTTTCTGACGTCAAGTTTGGTCTGGGGAATTTTGAGCTTCCTTGCCGCTCGCGAACAAGGCTTCACGATTTAGAGGCATAAAAAGTCTACTGCCATCTATGTCGTCTATGTTTTTTATTGATCATTTTGAATGCTTGGATGGCGTCTCCACGATCTCTCTTTCCTGAAAGGTAGTTCGACCCAGTGCCTGGAGTTTCTCCTCGTATGAGCCACTCATTCCTGGCAAAATATGCACCAATCGCTTCTGGCTTACATCGTTTTTGAGCCAGGGGTTCCAAACTGGAATGTTCAAGGTGAGGTTGAACAAAAGCTGTGTTTATGTCAACGAGATATTTCCTTGTTCTTGGGGAGAAGGTTCTCCTCACTTGGCCAAAACTTGAGTTAGCTCGTTTAACAATATGTACAGTATGAAGGGAAGGCTTGAGGTTGTGCTGAATTTCTATGCCTAAATCTTTGCGACTTCTTACTGCCTCCAAGGACACCCTATCAAGCTCATTGGTGAAATGCTCGTTTTTCTATTCAAAGTGGATGATGACCTTGCATTTTGAAACATTGAACAGCATACTGTTGTCACCTGCCCAATCGCTTAACCGGTGTATGTCATCCTGTAGGGCTTTATGATCGTCTGTCCCTGGACGTGTAGCTCTACCCGACTTTGTATTGTCTGTGTAGGTTCCAAGAATTGATCGGTCACTAGTGTTAGAAGCAGGGATGAGAAATTATTAAAAGCCATTTTCTACCACCTGGCAGAAATTGGTGGCAGAAAATGGCAGAAATTGGTCCAAAATAAGTGGCACAAATTGGAGAAAATAGAATTCTTTGTATCATTATAAATCATCTTTTTCTAGTATTTACAATCACTTCCGTTAATTTTTAAGCCTAACTGTATGTAGTTTGACACGTTGGGATGGTCATTTTGCATCAAATGTGAGATACAACCACTAAACGTCATTGGAGTGTGATCGAGTTTGAATTTTGCCACTCCAAGCGATTTGAGTCAGGGATGCCATTTGATCTAAACTTTTTAAAGTCAAAATGACAATTGGATTTAAAAAAGTTACATCGCATTCAATAACCATTTTGATGACTATGAAAAAAAACTGATTGTTGTGGCTAGGCCATGAATACCGCAAGCGGTCTATGGAAACTGTTATCAGTTCAATCAACCATCACACAGTAAAAATATCAATATTTGAGGAACATTTTCCATTTCTGCCATTTTTTGTCACTTTCGGCCACTTTCTGCCATTGTCTGCCATTGTCTGCCACTTTCTCCCATTTTCTGCCACTTGTGGCAGAAAGTGGCAGAAATTCGATCAAACTCGATTTTTCCAATCCCTGGTTAGAAGACATGTCTGAAAAATATATCAGGAACAGGTATGGACCGAGGACATTCCCTTGCACAACCCCCCTTAGCACTTGAGTCCAATCCGGCTCTAACACCCCACGGTCGACCTGGCCCAGTCACCGCTGCATCCACGGACTTCTTGCTTCTTGTTTGGTTCTCTGAACTAAATCAGCACGTTTGTCCTGCGCTGTTTACTAGTATTAAACTCACTAAGTGTGATTCCCTGACAAGTACCGAAACTGATGAAATACGCTCCGTTACACGCCAAATCAATGACGATCCTGGCATGCTTTTCAGCAAAAAAGCAACCCCTCTTTGACGAACGAAAAATCAAGCTAAAATCTTGAGGTCTCTAAAACATAAGTTAACTCAAGGTTTTCCGACGTACCACTACTTACGTCGTACGTTGTTGAAAAGTCTATCGGTAACCCTATTTGCAACCTCTCATAATCATTTAGTTGATTCAATCAGTAATCTGAACTGAGACTTGCTCCTTCCATTTCCATTGAGTGTTTCCACCACCTAAGTGAAGATTATCATTCCAGCCTTCGGCGACGCCAGTTTTAAGACTTATATTACCGCCTTTAATCTCTGGTCATGAATAATACGATTTCAAGTTTTGACAAATTTGGCAAGATGTGGAAATGCAAAAAAAAACACTTCTTTTCTGTCACAAAGCCCATATCGTAGACTCAACTAAGGCAATGTCAACTGATTTGGCCATATCTGTGGACCGGAGAAAGGGTCCATTTTAGATACGTTGAGTTGTTCACAACCAACGAAATTGTCCGCGGCCCATATCATCAAAACTTCTCCGTCGTATTCTTAACTTCGCCAGACTCGTTATTATCGACACCAACTGGGACGCGAATGTGATCTTTTCGATATTCGGGGAAACTCTAACGTGTTTCTTTGTTGTTTGCATAAAGTGGATTGGGAGCCGAAAAAGATGCATTTCAGGGCTCGGCGTTTTCGAATTGAGTTGCCACTGAACTTTCTAAAAGCAATATCCTCCATTTTGGAGATGAGACTCAGCAACATCCTCTCTGTCTTTCTCAGATTTATTTACGTTTGTTAAACCATGAGCAAAATGGTTCGCTCAAGGAGTGCATCTTTGGAATTTTGCAGCCAAGAGGTTAGTCATGCTTTTCGAAATAGCTGGTATTTGTTTGATAACTTGTGTCAAGCTCTTTGTTAGAATGAGTGCTGTCAACTACACTCAAAATAAGCTTTGAATTTCAGCGTTATTTTTACTCAGATGTCTTTTTAATTCGTTCTAGTATTGATAATCTAATCGAAAGGTTAGTCGTAAAAATCCAATGGCCGGAAAGAATGGCGTTGTGATGAAGGTTGCTATAAACACGCTGGAGTTCTAGCTTCGTTCAGTACTGTACTTGGAGAAAGCTTTGTTTCCAATTTGCCAACAAGGCAAAAACATGAATATTTTTCCCTTAGAAAAGAAAGCCATAGTTACTTATACATGTCATTATGCGAAGCTATATCATACGTTGCTACGGGGAGGCAAAGACCCTAAAAGAGCTCAGAGTCATGAGACATTTACATTGTTAAAGGCCACCTTCATTTTCCAATCATTCATTCCCCACGGTCAATCGATATGGCCAAAAACGCCGATATAAATGATTCGATTCTCGTTTTAGAACATTGTTGCATCCGAGTTGCCAGTTTTCAAGCAACTTTAGAGGCCAAATTCAAGCTGAAAAGGAGACACCTCAGGACGGGGCAAAAGAAATAATGGACCACCAATCTTTTTTTCGGGCTTCCTTACAGCACTGGGATTCCCAGGAATTCAAGACGAGGAATTATTCAATATAAATTTTCGTACCATCTCTGAATACTGTACAATCCCAACCTTTCTAGTCTCTCCCAATACGAGAGCTCTCTCATACTTTCTATGTTTCTGGTAAAACATCTTTGGACCTGCTCGACCTTTTGCAAACCTGCTGAACTAATTAGGGCCCAAATGGGCAAGGCATATTCAAGATGCAGCTGAACAATTGACTTGTTCAGAGTTAGCATCCTGACCCAATCTCTGGACTTAAAGGTACAATATATCCAACCACAAGTTTGAAAAGGACGGTAGGTCTTTCTTGTCGCGTTTGCATTCCCAGTTCTTGATGTGCGGGCAATAATTTATCGGATATGAAGGGGATATTTTGCGACGTAGCTTTGAATGTTTCAAGGGAAGAACCTCCGCGGTAAGGTCATGTTTTGACGGAATGCCACTGTCTTTTATTAGGTCCTCGACAGAAATCATGTCTGACCAACTCTTGCCCAACACAAAGCGGATAACGCGCTTCAGAGTGATCTGGAGCTGCGCCATGACCTCCGATTTCGGATCTTCTTTGCGTATTCGGCACATACCACATACTGCTTGGCCATATCTTAAGTTTGATATTATAAGACCTTGCACTACCGACTTCAACTTGTGTTTAGGTACTGTCTGGCTCAGGCGACCAAGGATGCTCAGTCGTTGCATTATTGTGGTGTTCAGCTTTCGGAAATGAAGCTTGCTTGTTAAGTCGTTGGGTATTTCAAACCCCAGAGCACTCACACAGGAGAGTGGTTCGAGAATGGTTCCGTTAACTGTGATTGGTTGTGGGTTTTGAGGTCGCAAGCTGAAAGTTTTTCCCGGGATGAACAGAAACTGTATTTTTGACATGTCAGGGACCAACCAATTAGACTCAAAATCACAAGACAGATTCAGCCTCTTCTTTAAGATTTTCGATCAAGCTGTATTTATGTTTATAAATAAAAGTTAATTAAAATGAATAATTTTCTCGTCCTCAGCTGCAATGATTCCAATGCCAGTAACGATAAGGAAGCCCACATCATAAATTCTGGCCCTTATTCTAAAAGTTGCAAATATAACTTGTTTTGACTTTTATATCACAGTGCAATGAATCAATCCATTACTTTGTAACCAGTTAATTTGACCCTAAGTGCTGTTGGCTGAATGACAACTACATTATTCATTTTCCTAATTAGCTATCTTAAGCTCCACCAAAAAGAGCAACTGAAGACTTTCCTAGCCAATGTGCGCATTTCCTTTGAAACATGAGAGCTGCCACATTGTTGAATATTGGAGCTCCTCAGTTGATTACTTGGGCAACTGTTTTGGGACTAGCTCAATGTTATATCGTTTTTGGACCAACCGTGGCTCCAAATTTTGAGCGGAAAGAAGGATTGTGTAAGTGTTACGTCTTAATAGAGCTCAATAGCGATCCATCTTTGAGGACATGGTTTGTGTTTGGGTTCAAAAGAGCATCGATGCTCTTAAGCGTTCTCTGGTCGCTTGATAGGGTCATATTCATGACCTAATGACAAGGTGTGTTCCACTCCACTTGGGCAGAGTAGAGGCCAAGAGAGATGTCCAGTAAAAGCCTTAGAAAACCGAATGTTCCGTAATGGCAAATGCCACCCAGGATTTTCGGGGGATTAGGTATGTTGTTGACCTTATTTCCAAACTAGCTGGCTCTACTTCGCCATGTCGGTTACTTTTGTCTTCTTCAAGTACATGTCTCCATGATCTGCTGCATTGGTTTTAGCTTCGAGGATTGATGTGATCATAGAGACGAAGGACTTGTTTAAAAGCAAGAAATTTTGCTCGAGCATGGCCCACCCACTCATCAGTTGCCCTCCCATTTGCCAAGGGGATGATGTGTGGCCATCTACAGTAAGCGAGTATTTAAGGAAGGAAATGGTTTTTGCTGGTTTTCAAAATATTTTAAAGTTGTGCCAAAGAGTAGATACATTTGCAACATATCGTGCTTCATCTGTACTTCTACCTACAATCGAACTTCGATTGATAGATATTGTTCGTCAGCGGACAACGTATCTTAAAATCGAATGTAACTTGGCAAAACTGATATCAGCAAGGAATGCGTTGACCGGCCATCGCTAAGCCGTTGGCGTGGAAACTAAAAGACATCCCCTCATGATTAGTCCTCCCACTTAGCCTACTGGTCTTTGGAGCAAATAAATAATGTCAAAATCTTGGTCGGACATACGTGTGGAAGGTGTTTCTTTAGCACGGTGGATTTCGTGATTTATCAAATGGCGAGAAAAACCTAAACCATTGACAATGTTCATTAGCCTTACGAAATCTACCATTTCCATATTGTACGCAATAAAAACAATGCTTCATTTTACAGAACATAACTTGCCTTTTCAAACACCTGATTGCATTTCGAAATCTCAAAAGTCTTCTCAAATTCAAACGATTGGGCATAATCTTAGTTTGCTAATTGAGGTATGAAATCTTTGGCAGGATTATTTACTATTCTTGACATTTTAACGATTTCGTTGACATTGTATCAGTGTGATTATATGTTTTCAGCCATTCGTCTCCCAATTTTGCCGATATGGCATTAGGAAAATGCATCGTTCAATCGAATTTTCAAAAGTATTGTAATATCATTAAATCAAGACTTTTTTTTTTTAACATATCGTTAAATTGAAGTTCGACTGCAGTCTGCTTCATTGAATGCTTTGCCGTCTAATTTTCTTTGCTTCGGAAATAAGTCGAAAATATTTTTTTTTATCAACCCTTTATTTTGACAACTTGCATTATAACACATTCCATGGCGTGTGTTTGATTGAATAATAATGTGTTAGGAAAATTCAAGTATTCAACATGCCTTCGTGTCCTGCGGTCATGATTTCAAACACTTTTACGGGTGATCATTAGTAAGGTGGTCTTCAAATGATCCTGTACAGAAATGTTTCAAACAAACCAATTTGCTTTCTTCAAGCGTATGGCTCATGTTTTCAGACCCTTTCTAGGGAGGCAGGTGCATATGATTGGCAAGAAGCTCTCGAAATAATCTTGTTATCAGTGTTTGGACATTCACAGGCCTTCATGCAAGACATTTTGCGGGTTTTAGCTAGTGGGACATGATATTAATTTCTTGACCCAGTTCAAAAGCAACCGTCTTTGTTAGGGCATAGCTGCCCCTCCCCATTTCATTTGCCGGGGTCATGTTTTACCTTGGTTTTTTCCCTAGACCCATTTCATGTTGGAATGATATAAATATCACCAATCTAAAAAATCAGCACTGTCTTCAACTCTTAAAGATTCATTGGATTTGAACAAAGACATTGCAACTAAGTGTGATTCTCGAAACCAATTTGTAAAGGTAGATGGCACTTATACTCTATGTGTACATGGGACGGTTCTCTTTGGTTGGAAGAGGCAAAATAATTGGAATATTTTAAAATCATTGTACCTCGGTGTATCTATGAACTATCGACAAACTCTCTTCCAACCAGTTTAACTTTTTCCCTTTGTCCTATGGGTTCGACCGTGAGAGGCACAAAATGGGAAAGGGCGTTCAAATCTCGATGTCACCAGTCGATTTTAAATGTCCCACGGGTTAACCATTTATACATGTGACTAGTGATGACTTTTAACATCCACCCAACATGGGAGCATGTCCTGATTAGTTTTTGGCCGTCCGGCCAACACTCAACCGATGTGATGCCAGTATGAACGTGTTGTTTGCGGCACCCCTGGGTCGTCTTTGGGACCCTTGGCGTGTTTAGATTCCCTTGAAATTTGTACCCACGGTGACCACGTATTCTGCAATTATTTTGGTATGATACAAATTGTGGTCCGTGGAGCTTGACACCCTCAAGAAAGGTTTCAGTTTGACCGCCTCCAGTACTCCCTGGTGAGTGCATTTGCCACCTTTGTTGAGCTAAAGCCCCCCACAATATGGCCAAGGGCTACTTTTTCAATTTTGTACTCTCCCTTCTCCGACGTCCAATGTTAAGTTTAATGGGGTGGAAATTTTCAAGTGGCCGTGGCTCGGCCGATGGACCGGGCTGAACCCGCTCGGCCCCCTCCCCAATCTCACCGCCGGCCAACTTCTCATCAGTCCGGGAGTAACCCACTGAAGGCCGCAAAACCCTCATAGTTGCTTTTTTCCTTTACAGTAGCTTCCCCTTGCCCTGATTCTCATCCTTGGGCTTATGCTAATGGCACTCGATGTTGCGGACACTATCACCAGGTGAATGACTTCCGCATCATTTTGGATTGGTATGACCCAGATCCACTCTGTTCTGAAGGTGATTCAATCCCATGTCCAAGCACTTCTTTGTGCAAGACCACCAATGAACCCATGGGTGAGCTTTTCTTATAATTCATCCGGTTGGAGATCAGTTCTCTAGTGTGTTTTCAACCCCACTGAGTTTAGGAGCAATACCTCATTGTACTAAAGATGAGTCAGTTGAGATTGGCGAAGATAGTCAAATTGAGTTATTGAAAGATCTTGTAGTCACAGATCAAGATGCTTTAGAGGCCATCAGGGATTTGAGACCCTCGAACTCCCCTGGCCCTGATGGGGTGACATTTCAGTTTCTGATGAGATGCTCAAAGATTCTTGCTCCTGTTTTCTCGTACTTGATGCATTGCATCTTGGACAAGGGCAAGTTTTCCTCTTTTTTGAAGCTAGCTCATGTTGTTCAAATCCTTAAAAAGCAAGGTTTGTCGCTCCCCAGTAATTATAAGCCAATTTCTCTCACTTCGAATATTGCGTAGGTGTTTAAGAGAATCATGAAGGTCAAACTTGTAATGTTAAGTGAAGTCCATGAAGTCCTTCCTTCTAGCCAGCATGCGTTCCAAGCACATTTCGGCACGGTTACCCTACTGATTGAACATATACCGGGTGTTCGCGAATCCCTTTCCAGTTTTTTTGCGCCTATTTTTTGAGGTTTTAAATTGATGTTATATGGTTTCATTATAAAATACTGAGGCTTGGGGAGACTAAAAGCTTTCATTTGCGTGGTTGAAATCAATTCTATGACAACAAACAACAGAGTAATGTAAGCATGAAGGAGCTACGTAAGAAGATAGTCACCCGGATTCTAGCTGGGGACAAGCAAAAAGACATCGCCAAGAGGTTCCAGGTCACCCCCAAGACGGCTTTACAATATCTACAAACTTTACCAAGAGACTGGTTGGTATACCATACGAGAAAATGGTGGAAGAAAACCGTTTAGGAGAACACCAAGGCTCATTACTCGTGTGAGGAAGAAAATTGAGAAGAATCCCAGAGTTGGTGTCAGGAAGTTGGCCAAGGACATGGGCATGTCGCCCTCCACCATGAGCAAGGTCGTCAAAAATGATCTAGGATTGAAGTCAAGGGTCCTGGTGCAAGTTCAGACCCTTACAGACCTTCAGAGAGCCAAGAGAGTGAGCAGAGGCAACAAGATCGTCAACCTCCTAACGTCAAAACGGGCCGGTGTTACTCTCTTGTTCAGCAATGAGAAGGACTTCTCAGTTGACCAGTATATCAACAGGAGATAGGATTGGTACCTTGCCAAGACTCCAGATGACGTCGACCCAAGTATCAAGTACATCAACAAGTCGAAATTTCTTGCAAAAGCCATGTTTCTTGGTGTTGTTGGTGCTGTTGGTAGAAGAGCTCCTCCAATTTGGGTGGAAGGAACCTTAAAGGCTGCCTAATAGGCACCTTTAAGCTACAGCTGACTGATGACGTCATCTTAAAAAGGAAAGGCACACAAATCTCCTGGGTGGTCACTTTTCCAGCGCTACTAAGCCTATTGAACACATTTAGCATTCATTCCTCCAAAATTTCAGTGAACAATGTCGCCTAAGCCAGGTAGTCATTACTGTTTAGAGGTTTTGGGCCATCACGATCAAAACTCCAAAGAATAATCCACAATGGAATCTATGGATTGAAGCTGTTCTACCTTTGCAAAGTCGATCATGGCCTTTTAGTTAACAGGCTGCATGAGATTGGGATCCAGGGCAAGGTTATCAAATGGTTAAGAAGTTGCATTTGTGGTAGGAAGCAACTAGTTAAGTTCGAAGGATCACTTAGTAACATACATCGTGGCAAGTCGGTTGTTCCTCGGGGCTCCATTTTGGGTCCTCTCCTTTTCATCATCTTCATTGCTTCACTTCAGAAGCTTAGCATTAGTAATGTCAATATCTCTTCCTATGCAGATGATACAAAATTGGTTTGCAGAAGGGATGGTCAGAATACCAGTTGTTTGGTAAATTTACTCTTGGGTTGCTAAGAGTAACATGGGATTGAAAGTGATAAAATTCCGCTCAATGACCTTTGGGTCAACGCCATTAGACTCTTTGCTATTAGATGATGAAGGTAAGGGCTTTCAGCAGTTCTCATCTATGAAAGATTTAGGTATAGTTCTCCAACATAATGGAAAGTTCGATGAGCATATCCTTTTGAAAGCTCGCTGAGAACAGACGCATTTAGTTTGCTCTCGTTCTTATCTCCCAGGAATTTCGAACCAAGGTGTGACTTCCTCTGTTGCTCCTTGGTCGCTGTGCACGTGTAGTGTTCGTGGTGTTTGTGTGTGGGTGAATGAATGGGAATTGCCATTCATTCACTCAATTAGGTTTGGTTTTTCACGGCTCTTTGGTAAGACGTAATTACTTTAAAACCTAATAAGTTTATTGCTCATTTATGTTTATGTCTA
>NC_081448.1:3541940-3580000 GCF_007210705.1 Tigriopus californicus
AAGCTATGTAAAGGCACGAGCAAGGCATTAAAAGAATGATTGTCTTCATACTATAGAAGCCATCCATTGCCCAGAAACTCATCCATGGGCAATTGCAAATGGTACCCAATGCTGTGAACGATTCCATAACGCCAATGATTTTAGCAGAGCATTGGATTGGCATGACCCGGAATCATTGTGCTATGGAGGCAATTCAATCTCCTGCCCTACAAGAACATATTGTGAGACTGCGGTTGAATATAAGGGTAAGCTAGTTTCTCTCACTTGAAGTGCATTTGAATGATTCTACATTTTCATCTCAGATCCGGACAATTGCCCTAAAGAGTATTCATTTCAAATTCGGAATGCGTGCTGTAAAACTAACATTAGAACAACGGGTGGAACTTGCAATGGTGGCATAATGGGCACCGATGATGATCCACAATGTTGCAAGCCAGAGTATTTGTACCAACCTTCTCATTGTCAAACATTCAAAAAGCGATGCCGGTCGACCTCTACGAATCCAGGTACATCATGATTTTCGAAAAAAAATGTTTTCCATTGTAAAATAATTGGAATAAGTCACCGTTATTTGTTTCTTTGCCGCTTGATATCTTCCGCATTTAACTACCCCAAAGCATGACATCAATTTTTCTGACCTGGCGTAGTGGCTAGCTCAGTTTCCTATCCTTGGAGAGGTCCCCGATTCGACCCTCAGTACCCAGATACCCAGGTATTGAATGTTGGTCTAGAATGGTTTGGAAGAAGTTATCCAGGTCATCTTTGAATTTGGGAAGGGGATTATTTCCGGCACAGATGACCCGCAGGAAGGCGGGAAGTTTGTTGAAGAGTCCCGGGCCTCTTTCAAGAAAAGAGTGCCGCATGATTGACCTAGAAACCGCATTCTTGTAATAGTTCAAATGGAGTTGAATACAAGTGCTAGGTTCATTATTTCGGTGGGCGAAATTAATGCCCGTGTCATAGGACAGCCCATAGACAGACTTAAAAGGAGGTAGTATGGCATACTGCTCGTGTCTCCTTTGCACACTGTACAAGTGTAGATGTTGGAGTCGATCCCAGTAGAAAAGTTTAGACATTCCAGTGATTTGCCGAGTGAAGCGCGGGAGTATGCTCTCCATTTTGTTGAGTTCGCCAACTAGATATGGGCTCCAAATCAATGAGGCATAGTCCAGATGGGGTTGTACGATGGATTTGTAGATGGTAACCATAGCTAACCTATTCCTGGTCTTGAAGGTGCGTAAGGCCCAGTTTGCCATCTGAGCAGCTTTAGTTACCTTTTAGCTAAGGAGAATGTTGAACTTTCCATCATCCTAAGTGAGTTGCGAGAGAAGAACGAGGGTTGCCTCTCAAACTACTTTTTACGACAGGGCAAGAAAAAGGTCTCTGTTTTCCCAAGCAATGAAAAATACGAACATTTCATCCCTGGGTCAGATTTTTACTTCACATTCAATGACTATTAACGGTTGATGCACTCCTTTTCGCTGTGTTCTAAACTTACCACACTAAGAATTTTCAAGATCTAGAGGGAGAAGAACTTGACATCGTAAAATTCTCGACTACTGTTTATCCGTACAAGAATTCAACACATATGTTTTAATGCAAGTTATTTTAATCCTTAGATTTCCGCCAATACATATGGTCAAAATGTGATTTGCCTTTCAGACTGTCATTGGAGAGGTATTGGAGTTATTGGAAATGACCTTGGGGATCCTTACACGCCTGTTCAAGAATTTGACGGCACAGCGTATGTTGGTAACACAAAAGTATTTGACACGCACTTTGAATGTCAGTTCGAATGCCAAAAGGTGGCACAATGTGAGTTTTACTCGTTCCATGAACACACAATGAACCCTGATTTTGGTCGTGGCTTCTGTTACTTGAAGAGCAGTAAGGCTGCAGGAACCTGCGTCTACGAAGAAAAAACATCAGGCCCCAAGTATTGTCTGTAGGATGGAATGATATGAGATGACACGTCGATGATGATTTCAAGAAATAAAACAAAAAGTACTTTCTTTTTCAGAGGGAATGTGTTACACAATTTCACAGTTTATTTGAGGGCGCATGAATTCAGTGCTTGGTATTGTGGTCTAGTGATGCGTTTCGAGAACTCGAAGGTCAGCCTTTTATCGCTAGGGATCCCATCACAAGCTAAAGAAAGTGCAAATTGAACACAAAAACTCCTTATGTGAGTGGCAAAACGTGACCTTGCCGTTCTAGTTCTCGGAACTGCATGACTACTTTAAGACTGGTTTTTGATTTATCTACCCTTTTCGTTCGAATTGGGAGCCCAGCAAGAGTATTGTGGTCCATTACTCACAAGTTCATTTAAACAAGTTCCCTGTTGTCAAAACGTGTGAAGAAAATTTTCAAACGTATTGCGAAACCAAAAGGAGCAATTATTGTGCTTTTAAAAAGTAGCCTTGAACAAAAATATTATTATTTTTTATGGCACTCTATGCTCTTTTGAAATGTCTTGAACCTAGATTTTGTATTCTTTTGCAGTTTGGGACACCAAAACATTTAAGTCCAAGTTGTGGGCTATGACATCGCAAAACTATTTTGATAAAATCATTGACAAAAATTTGCTTCAAGTTCGGCCAATAACGCAGATTGTTGGTGGAATAATCCATACAATTACATTTTCATGTAATTGTAATTTATGCCATTGAGAAGTAGAGTAATTGTAATTCATTACATTTGAAGGCATGTAATTGAGATATGAGATATTTCAATTCAAAATTGAAATTACATTTCCTTCCGCAAAACAAAAAAATGTGCATCTTAACCAATCTATTGGACTTAGGCTCAATCATAGACCAATTCTCATCCAAATTTGCGCTTATGGAGCAGTGTGTATGCCCTCATTACTCTTGTAGTACAATATTAGAAGGTGTTTAGCTTCTTCAGACCAAAGTAGATGCTAATTCATTTGATCAAAAGCTCGAAAAATAAGAACAATGGCGAATTAAGAGTAACGGTGGGCCAAATCCTTTCATTCTAAAGAGGTAGTCCGAAAAAAGTACTTAAGTCGTAATTAATTACAGTCTGAAAGTAGCTGTAATTACATAATTGCATTCCAAAATAAACTAATTGCAATTAATACATTTTAAAAAAATGTTTATTGCAAGATTGTTTCTCAATAGATCATAGATTACATTTTAGAGTGCAATTGGCACAAGTTTGCTTTATAGTCCTTGACCTCTCTTCAATTGATAATGCTTGAGCTACTCTCCAGCAAAACCATGATCTGGTCAACTTGCTGCTAACTAATCTAGCTGCTCTAGAAAAACAGATCCATGTAGCTTGGGCCAAAATATCGTAGAGATCATTGAAAACTCGTTCAACAGCATGCCACGTCGAATAAAGGTTTCTTTGAAAAGAAATAAGGATATGGTTGAAAGTAAATACACGTAGACCTACTCCCATTGGAAATTGTTCCTTATTGTGACATTCAATTAAGAGCATCGTGTAGAATCCCGAACAAAGTTTAAACAAATCGTAATTTCAGAAGTAGCAAAATTAAGACAAAAAATATTACCGACTTGATTTGATATCTAACCGGGAGTTACTTCAACATCATGCAATGCAATAAACTCATTGATCTACGATCATCAATTCAAAAACTTATCTTCCATGATCTACTTTCAAGGCCAAAGTACCATAGAGAAATTTGGTACCAAGCCCGTGCTAAATATTTACTCGTTTGTGAACTAGTGATGTGTTTCCATCCGGAAGGTCAGTATTTTTAGCAAAAAGGGACCCTTGGTTAGGGCTCCCATCACAAGCTAAAGAGAGTACAATATCCAAAAAAAGACTCCTTAAATGAATGGCGAAACGCGACCCTGCCGTTCTAGGTCTCGGAACCAGGGCTGCTTTAAAACTCGTTCCTGATCTTGGGTCTTCATTTCTCTACCCTTTTTCGTTGGAATGGGAGCCCTACCAGAGATTCTTCAAGCTAAATAGCTTATTTTCCGGATCGAAACCCATCACTATTGTGAACTGACGGTGCAAGTTCAAGCACTTCCATTTTCTGACCACTCTTGACCATGCAATTCTCTTAGCAAAGCTGGGACATTACGGATTTAGCCAAAATGTTACCCAATGGGTCCGAAATAATTTCCCAAATGTGACACCTTTTAAAACCACCATGTACGCGGAGGACACCACTCTTCAACATTTCGGTAACGATCTCGGAACAATGCAAGAGTACTGTATAGTTTGGTGATCTGGTTGAATGGTTCGAAGCAAACAAACTGTCGATCAATCTAGAAAAGACTAAACTCCTACTATTTGATGGTCGTCACAAAAAGGGGTCTACAGATTTCCACTTGATAAGCAACGGGAGACAAATTGAACAAATTGGGATGGGGCGCAAAGAAACCGCAATAAAGTTCCTAGGTGTATATTTAGATGAAAAACTGTCGTGGAAAAACCATGTGCTAGAGGTCGGAAAACGAATGAGACAAACCCTATTTACGCTATTTATGGCAAAAGACGCCCTTCCGCAAAAACTACGACTGGTTCTATACAACGCTCTAATAAAAAGCAAAATGGATTATTGCATTGAATTTTATAGCCATAGCTCGGCATTGAATAGCCTATTGACTTTGCAAAAAAAAGCCATCAGATGGATTGTCAGGGCAAAGACGAAAGCACATACCGGTGCATATTTTAAAAAACTAAACGTATTACATATTAAGGATCTAGCATTAGTAGCGCAACTGAAATATGCTTATCTTTGCTTGAAGGAATTGACGCCTAAAATCATCAACACTTTTTCATACAAAGCACGAAGGGGAGGAGAAATCGTCATTAACCTTCCATTTGCTCGCAAAACTTGGCTGCAAAAGCTACCAGACTACTCTCTCGCGCAAACGTGGAACGAATTTCAAAGAACAAATTATATTAAGTTCGACCTGCTGTTGGATTCGAAACGATGGATAGGGCGTGTTAAAGATCTTGTCATCAGCTCATACTCAACGGTCTGTACGTTTAAAGAATGTTTCTCGTGTCAAAGATCTGGGTTTTCCTAGAGTTTGTGACTGAACCGTGCCTCGGATTTTGTCCTCGACTGACCAGCCCTAAGACCAATGCCGGTACCTGAAGCCGTAAGATGGACACAATAACTTTATCTGTCCCATCCATGATCCGTTGAAAACACGCCGTCACGGCTTACATGGATCAATGGTCTCGTTTCATTTAATTTCAAAACGCTCAAATTTCAAAAAATATGCTCCCACCCTTTTGTCCTATTTGACGTTAGCCTCGTTTTAAGCGACATATTCCTCGTGTTTGTGAGGCCATTGACATTTCCTACAAAGGAAAATTGTTCCCTTTACGTAAGAACTAGATATTCACATTCAACAGAGCATTAGACACCCCCTACTCTAAAACTTCATGATCTTATTTCTGTAGAGTTAACGAGAGCCAATTTATTCCGATGTTCTGGAGTTTTTTTCCGCACCAATAGGTTTGAAACTCCATCCTGGACTATGACGCTGCTCATTGTGATTATGTTTTTGGGTGATGCTATGGCCGAGCTCGGTTTCCAGACGTGGGTGTGTCTCTCTTTTAACTCAAAATGCAATTAAATGGGTCATCATATTAACAAATAACTCATGTCAATGTTCTCGCGATATTGTATGATTATTCTTTTGATCAGCTTGAAAAATGAGTTTAAATTGTAGACCATGCATTCGTAGGAAATGAACATCACTTTTGCACTTGATCCAGAACGTCTCGCTTGACCAACATTTTGAGTTGCTTTTTCTTCATGCGTTTGATTTTGGCCGGGTTCTTGATCTAGAAGAACAAAAAAAAGCAAGATCATTAATAGATATCAAGGCTAACTAAACTAAATTTTCTTCAGAAATACAAGGTCAAGCACGAGCAAGGGCTTTGTTTTTCCATCGGACCTACGCATGAGATCACTAAGATCCAAAATGGCAAATTTAAGAAAAATCATGAGTCAACTACGGCAATTTCGAATATTAGGCACCCAAAAGGTGTTCGTTCCGTTTATGAAAACCGGTGAGTTCTCATTATATATATTTTCGTGGCTTATCCGCTTCACCTCTTTTCCATTTGACCCCTTCAAGGAACCAATGGGGTACCACCCCTCGCATGGTTTCGGGAATGCAAATTTTGAAATGCGACAGTACTAAATTTCACCCAGTTGCATTTCAAAATTTGCGTTCACGAAATTATCTGATACTCTCAGTCTGGTAGGTGCGACTTCGAACAAATCGTTTCTCAAAATATGCGCTCACAAAACCATGCGGGGTACCCCATTCAATTCAGCATCGATCGAAACTCTCAACTCAGATTGGTTGAAGCAAATGGTAAAGCGGTCATACAGATAAGCCGTGAAAATATCTGCTATTCATAACATGAAGTAGCCATCAAAGCTCCGGCCAAGCTCAGAAACAGGGTACCGGGTGAGATTTATTGCAATTGCCAAAGTTCGAAAGCGGCCGCGCAAAATGAAAAAACAAATCACTTAACTTAACTCGCCCGTTCCATGGTCTACAAAATGGGCTAAAAAAATACACAGACATGCTTTTACTGTACAATTGAATATGTGTCTCGAACCATCCTTTGACCAAGAACTACGAAACCATCCCCTTGATTAGTAATATAATAACAACTAAAATATCGACCAGGGTCTTGAATTCATAATTGGGAAGTGTGTGAAAGAATGGTGGTTTTTCAACACGAATTTGAAATTTCATCATTAGTTTACGCCCCAATTAAGCCAACCAACAACAAAAATAAGTCATGAACGATGTAACTTTACTTCCAGTGCTACATAGATGATCATTGGACCCTATCAATAACTTGACTTTGAGTCGATTGAATTTCAAAGTCTAGTTGCCCTTATTAGTCATGAGTCCCCTCCAAGGGCATGATGAACTAAGGCTCTTCTTGTTGTCAATCATCTCTCGAGGGCTAATTCATCCGTTCTATCTATAACGAGGTTTGAAACGGCAATACTTTTGACTCAATCATTTGATCGAAGCTGAAAATTGACACCCGTACAAAGTGAACGACCTGGGGTCCTTCTCATTAAAAGAACGTAAAACATTCAAGAATGCCTGTCGCCCAGTGTTTGATGGATTAGCCTTCGGGCTATGATTTTAGAAAACTGGCAAGGGGATGTATGGGTTATCTTGTAGTAAAACAAAAAAATCCGTTAAATCAGTTAGTCATGGGAATGCTCTAGGTTACCTTTAAGATCAAGATTAATCCTGATTGAGTTAAAGCATTTATTAAGTATTGGATAATAATGTTAAAGTAATAACCTAACATAGTGTGTCATTTCTGAATTTTTCTTCATGGCCCAAGGATGATATTGATAATCTAATGTCTGATCCCCTCCCTACTATCCCACTACTAAAATGTCTGAGGAACATGCGTACTCAATGGACGTAGCGCGGGAGCTTGGTTTGGCATCCGTTATATTCTAAGATAACCGGATGGACGTGGATGTATGAGCGTTTGAAGTACTTACGATCTGATAGACTTCGGATTTCTTCTGGTTCTCTTCCTTACGTTTCAGATTGTGCTCTCGGCGTTGTTGGTGTTCCAGTTTCTTTTGACGAAGTTCATCTTTCAAGCTTTGCTCAAAGGCCTTGACGCGTTGCAGCTCTTCTTTCCGATGAGCGCGGGCTTCAAAAGTGGTCTTCAAGCCTTTACTCTGGATCACCGAGCGGAATCGATCTCGATCGCTCTTCCAAAAGCGACCCGATTTGCATTTGCCCTTAGGAATCGTCACCGCTGATATCATACCACCTACGCGCTTATCCGTCACTTGACTCGACTTGGGCGGGGCCGAGGGCGGGTTTTCGCCCTTTTTAACGGGCGAGACGACTTCCTGGATAGGCGCCAATTGGGTCAAGCCCGGGTTGGCATGGGTAGGAGCGGCGGGTTCGCTAGCCGAGACGTGGGATGCGTCCGAGACATCCGATCCGCCGGAGTGTCGCCGGGATCGACGGGGACTGTCCACTTGAGCTTGGGCTTGTTGCAAGGTCAGATCGGGGCGGATGCCGCTTAATCGACGACTCTTGCGCACGGCTAGTGTGGCCTCCGAAGATTCCGAGTCACTTTTGACACGTGTCATGATACTGGATGTGGCACAGAACTGTATGGATTTTAAAGTTGTGGTGATGGTTCAGTTCTCGGCCGAATCGATTGTCCTCTGTTTTCACACACGTGTCTGTTTTGTTTTCTTTCTTGAATTTGTCGAAGCTGGTTTTAGCGTACGTTTTTTAGGAGGTTGCGTGACGGAACATTGTCGACGGGCCCAACTCTTGAAGAGCTCTATGTACATTCAAGACTTAACCTTTAAACGTTTCTTTACAATCCTCTAAGGTTACGTTACGAACTGCGACCTGCGATCTCGGGGGAGGCTAGCCCTCTACGTATATAGAGTGAACTCTGGCACAAAAGCCAGTGACTCAAACCGTTGATTACCATAATTAGCTCCACTGGAGGGTCTATTTCACATGGTCGTTTCATAACTAAGACCAATTTTGGTGCGTGGCTTACATACGATATTAGACCTGGGAGCTAAAGCTAGAAGCCAATATTTCATTACTCAGACTTAACAACAATGAGATTGCAGTGTCATCGAACATCCCTCTTTTTCGTGGCGGCAGTAGACATTTTTGTCATGTACGTCATCAATCTTTTCCATCTGAGTAATATAATGAAAAAATTGTGACAATTTCATTGGAGAGTCTATTGCTCAAATAGAAAATCCTCGTAATAATAGTTTAGAGGTTTTTGTGCAACAAACACTTAGTAATCTGACAATTTTTGGCCTTGAAAACAAGTCATTAGAATAGAACAAAACTTAAAAACTGATTTGGATCAATGCCGTGCTTAATTTCACCCTTTAGACCCAAACCAGATGCTAAAGCAACTGAATTTTTTTTTAAATCTTTTGCACAGCATTGTTCTCAACTTTATGCGTGAATTTCTTTTGATTTAAGGATTGCCAGTCACTCTTTTCAACCATCAGAACGAAATGGAGCAAAGAAAAGAAAAACGAAAATAAGAAGTGTCAAAGAAACTAATCGTTTTCTTGCCCCAATTTTCTTCCTGTTTCCAGATTTTGTCACGGGCTCAAGGTTCCCCAAAGGTGACGACAACAAAATCAATTAAATTGTGTGACAACAAAATTAACAGAACCTGAATATTTGATTCAACATCTTCCAAATTTCTCGGTCGAACAGATATGCAAGATTTCATTAATAATTCATGTGAACTGAGCAATCTAATGGAGCAAAATCGACCCAAGAATATCTTAGAGTTGCTAACTCAAGGACTAGCTCGGCCTGCCAACTCAACTTCGTTGGTAGACCAAATATCAAATAAACATTGAAGGGTTTACTAGAACTGGGGATTATATTCCCTGCATCAGTTTAAAAACCTGTAAAAAATAAACCAAACCAAACAAGGAAATGGCCAATTTGAGCACGACAGTGCTGGCGTGATAAATCTGCTTACGCCGTAAGCTTTCAAGTCAATACTGCCAAGTTTGTTCCACTTTCCATAATAATATAGCCTTTTTAAAATTGGACCAAAAGTCAAAAACTCACCTTTAATGGTTCTTGAATATTCTTAATGTGACAAAAATGGTCAAATTGCCACACATGAAATTAAAAATGTCTAATTATCTACTCTTGGAGAAAATGTTTAAGAAATATTTCAAAGAAACGTTTTTACCTGCTCCATTCATTCTTTTCAGAATCTTTTCAGAATACTTGTGACATGTCATGAAAGAGATTGCTTTTCCCGTAATTATGTATAACTGTATATACCATTTTGAAAGACTTGACCTAAAAGAACAGTACAATTTAAAAAATTAAAATCGGCCCATCTGCCTTTTACTTGCTGGAGGCTGACCAGGCTGGCTCATTAAGTGCCCTCTATATTGTAGAAAATAAAGCATATTTGGTGTAGCCATTGAGTGCGCGACATTGATGTGACCCAATCTGCCTGCGACCAAACTTCCAATCCAGTACTGCCAAGATTGCTCCCGGATTGCTTTTTTGGGTCAGATTTAGTAACACTTTCTGAACCAAAAAACCAATCCGGGACCAATCTTGACAGTACTGGATTGGAAGTTTCGTCGCAAGCAGATTGGGTCACATTAGCAATACGCAACTTGTGCCGCGGAAAGCTCGAACCAAGATCAGATGTCTTCTAGTGCGGTTTTGTAGAGCTATGAGTTGCCTCCTGATCAGATGCATTCACAAGGGGGAAAGTGCTCAATAAATTCCATCTTCAAGTTCAAGCACTAAAGTAGGAGGTAACGCAAAACTGAAACATTTTCTAGCGAGGTTTCAGAGAGCTCTCAACTCCAGTGCTTGCGTACTCCCGGGTGTAGCGAAAGAGGTCTAAAATAAACAAACGCCCAGAGAAGGGATAAGTGTCTCCAAGTATTGCGCTAAAGTGTTATACTTACGTCTTTTTGAAAAAAATATGGAAGAACTGGCCAGAAGACAAAGGTTTATGTCAAACCAATCGATTTTCCAAAAATTGGGGCAATGATACACTTTGGTGGAGCTTCAGCAGCAGTAGTAGATTCTTCAAGACTACAGTGGAGCTTGTTTGGAGGGAGCTAAGCATAGATGGGTCAAGACATGGAAAAATTAACGAGACACAACTACTGATTTTAGTATCCAGTGAAGGTCAGGTCATGGAGTGAAAGTAATGGCCTCCAAAAGGAAAACTCTGAACAATATATGTGAGCTGACTGAACTCTGAAAGGTTCATGTGAAAGGTCCCCATTAAAAAGCCAGACGTCACTGGTTTGTACGTTTGTTGCCTCTGGCAAGCGACCAAACTATCACAAAATGAGAAGACAATTAGCAATTTAATTGCATTAGAAAATCGTTTGTTGAGACCATGCCTTCTGTAGGGTCACAACCAATGGTATTGGCATTCGCAAATCGTCTGGTCCTCAAATTCTGAGTATGATCTCCAGTCTAAGATTAGGAAGTTACAACTGACGTAAATAAGTTCTTTGAACATTGCCGAATTGCCAATTTTCCTAATCTATTAAGTCAGTTTTCGATGGTGTGCCCATCACTGCCGTTGCCGCTCGTTGTCAACGGTCCCTCAATGGTTTGTGATTGTACTTGCGCCCCCCCTCACCACCTCCTCTCGTCTACCTACCTTACTGCTGCTTCTGTGTGTCCCCTAAAGTGTAGTTTAACCAAAATTGGTTATTCAGTTACATAAAGGCGTCATTACCATCGAAACGCCATGTGGCCTATTTCCTGACCATAGTGCTACCATTCATATGGAGACACTATGTCGCCTTAGAGCTATGCTTCTATTTTTCACCACAACTTTCAGCCAAGTTACAGCTCCTTTGTTCAAAACATGATGCAGGAGTTACTTTGATATGGCTTGTGTAATATGAATTGAAGGCTTCTCCGACATCGACACGCCTCCCGCCTATTGAGCAATAACAACTACCAAAAGTTTTTGGAGTGGACTTGGATGGTGGCAGTGAGAAGTCTGGCCGCTTTTAGTGATTTGACCGTGTTCTGCTGCAGCCATCATGTTGCCCATCTCAGTTTGTGTTTCAACAATCATCTTAGACATTGGCATTAGTTTGATCCCAACCTGACCCGCTAAAGGCTGTTTCAAATCACCAGAATTCACGAGCCATATATCTGATTGTGTCGCCTCAACTGGGTTCAAACCATTCCCAAACCATCAGTGCAGACCAATCATATTTGACTCTCAACGCAGTTTAGCTTTGCTTGGACATCCTCCAGACGTTTGTGAGTTGAATTGTTACCGGTAGAAAGCGTTGATTTAATCTGGCATAAAGCAATGGAAGACGTGTTGCTTCCACTGATATTACATGCATTACGTTGAGGGGCTCTCAGCCTCGTCTAGGTGTAGATAAACAGTATTGAATTTCAAGTGCAGTTTCTTTTCATTAAAAAGTATTCTTTTTTTTTAACACGTCACTTTTCTCCCAATTCACACTAAAATACAGCTTAGTAAGTCTTTTCACGTTATGGTAAAAAATACTAGATCAAGCATTTTGTACTCAATTACATCTAAGTACATTATGTACATCTAAGCCACATAACAATATTTTCACATCATGCAATCTCTCGTGTGGAAGGGCAATTTTTTTTCTTAGCCTTTATTGCGACATGACTTCTCATTGGATCACATTTATTACAATTTTTTCAATATATGATAATTTGATCTTGTCCTATCCTGGGTGTTAGGTCCGCCATTCGAGGCGATGATCAATGATAAAAATTTGACCGTTTCCAGAGATTTTGGCCTTAAAACATACCGTAAGACGTGTTGTGAACCTCAAACACCAACTTCACTTGATGAACAATTGAAGGCGCTTTTATGGGGATCTTTTTTTCTTTCGTTAGTTTTGCTTGCCAAGCTTTATTTAAGTAAGTAAGAGTGCGTGAAACCTCAGGAAACTCTAAGCCCTAAGGCTTGTTTCCAAGGGTAGGATTGCATTAGAATCGGAAAAGATCACAGTAATATTACTCTTTTGTGTAGCAAATCGTTCACCAGAAGGCTTTGGGTAGGAACAGGTGGAGCCGTTTGAAGTGATAATGTTGTCATCATGTGGCTCAGAAATAGTCTTGAGTACGTATGGCTTGATCGAACTCTTTTGATAACGTGAAAAAGCTTTTCGAGCTCTACAGTATTTTGACGTCAATTGGGAGAAAAGTGAAAACATCTAGTATAGAAAAAGTAAATGTCTTATTCTAATTTTATCCACTCGCAGTACCAAATACTAGTTCATGAAACATTGCGGTACTCTCTCTCTCTCTCTCTGTCATTGCAGTTACTTTTCTCCTTTTGGTAATTGGGTGCCCATTCTGGGTTCAAGATTAAAGCTTTTGTAGGGTTTGATTGGCTAAGATTCAATTCCTTCAATCTTTTATCTCTTAGTGCTGGGTAGAAGTTCGCTGGAATGAGTTTAAATACTTCGATCAATATTGATTTTAAAAGCAAAAGAAAACTAACTTTTTGCCAGGAGATGGGCGAAATAATGGTAATGTATACTTATACATTTTGAATGATGTAAATCAGTCCTGCGTTGTTGTAAATAGTCCAATGTTTTCCCCAAAACCCCATCGGTTTGGTTGTAGAAACAACTGAGATACATGAACCTTTTGTCGAAATTAAAAAAAAAATTGTGAGATTTCAAATGTTTATGTCAAAAAAATCTATATATTTTCCCGTACACACACGTACAGGAATAAAGTGAAGTCTTGAACACGTCACGGCATTAATTGTGGATCACCTTTTTAGGAATAACTTTATCAAAACACAGTTTCCACTAAGAAGCCTGTGCAAACCGACCTGGGAACTTCAAATTTCCACAAAAAAGTCTTGAATTGTGGATAAGATGAGTGAATCCGAAGAAGAGGACGAGCTATACTGCATTTGCCGCTCCAAAGATGTCAAAAGATTCATGATGTAAGCCATATCAACTTTGTCTTGTTCATGTTCTAGTAAAGTTTTAGAAAAAAGGTTCTGGGCAATATATCAAATAATGTTTTTTTTGCAGTGGGTGTGACCATTGTGAAGATTGGTTTCACGGGGATTGCATCAATGTGACGGAAAAAGAGGCCAAATACATAAAGAAATTCTACTGTCCCGAATGTCGACGGAAGAACTCTGAGCTGAAGGTTGTCTACAAATCCAAATATCTGGAAAAATATCCTGAAAAAGATGGCAAATTATCGGCCGGAATATCCAAAGAATCTACAAAATCTCATGTAAACAAAGACAAGCACCGAGAATTCAACAAAAGTGGCGATGAACAGAAAAGACATCCGCCCAATCATCCCCAGCATCGCAAGAAGAGCAAAGACAAAGACCGCGAGAAAGATCGGGAGAAAGACCGCGAGAAAGATCGGGAGAAAGATCGGGAAAAAGATCGGGAAAAAGATCGGGAAAAAGATCGGGAGAAGGAGAGGGAGAGGGAAAAAAGAAAGGAAAAAGAGCGAGATCGGGAAAGGCGAAAGGAAAAGGAGCGCGAGGAAAGGAAGAAGGAGAAAGAGCGGGAAAGAAGGAAAGAGGAAGAGAGAAGGGTCAAAGAGGAAGAAAAACGAGCCCTGAAAAAAGAAGAGGAACGCAAGGCTGCCAAAAAGGAAGAGGATAAGAAACCCATTAAACTAGAAGACGAATCTGGACTGAAAGAAGAAAAAGCGGCCATCAAGACCGGAGATTCTGCCTCGCAAGTCATTCAAGATAGAATCACCTCTGTGGGACAAAAGCTACACCTCCTTAAGCGAGAAGCCTCGCTCAGTGATTATGAGGAGCCCTCTGTTAAACACCACGACAAGGACAAGTCCTTGAAGCCGCCTCCGTCCAAAAAGGAAAGAAAAGATGTATTGATGGCCAGAAATTTGTCTGACGAGTCAGAAGATTCCGCCTCTGATGCGTGGGAACCTCCAGTCTTGGCGCCTAGTAGCAAGACGAAAAAGAAGGAAAATTCCACCTCCAAAAAGGTATAAGACAAAGAGAAAGGGTATACGGTAACCAATAAATAGTTTTTAGATCCACGGACTTCTAGACACGTGGACTGCGAACAGAAGCAGAAATTTGTTCTCTCCTGCTTCACTTTATTCAAAATTGGCACTTCAAAGGATCACAGATTGTGTTGACATTTGGTCAAATTTAAGCCCAAAATCATGCTCAGACTACTGGGGAAATGTTGCCAAAGCTATGAAGTAATAATCTTTACATAAATGTAGAACTTTCGGCCTACTCTTCGTCAACTAAATCAGCTTTTGCCACTATCACTGAAACAAACCACAACACTTTACAAGAAGATGACAACTATGAAAAGTTCGATTTTAATTGCTTATTGGGTTCATCCACCATTTCCCCATTTAATTTGGAAGACTTAAAGGTTCCCTAGCCGTAAAAGAAGGAATTATGCTAAAATAGACGAAAATGCCAAAACCAATTTAAGCCAGAACGTTACATTATCTAGGAATTACTCAATAAAACCTTCTAGTAGTCTGTACATTGCTAAAATAGTACTTAATGATTCACTTGATATGGCCTTTTATTATTTTACCTCTTCACGCAGACCCCAATGTAAGAAGGAAAGGTCAGAGGCATAAGGTTATTTGTCGATTTGTTCTAATAGAGCCTGAACGCTAGCCCAATTGTTCCGCGAGATAAACCTATATCTGTGCTTCTTTTTGCGTACAGAAAACCAAAGCCACGGCCAACCCCAAAGCAAGGAAGCGGAAAGGTCGTCGAGGATGTTACGAGTCCTCGTCGGAATGTGAGCCGGAAAGGATTGATACCAGACCCAAGCAATGCCATGAGCCCACGTGTATTCAAACGGCACGATATGGATCCAAATATTGCTCGGATCGATGTGGACTGGCCTTGGCCACACGAAGGATCTACCAGACCCTCCCGGATCGAATCCGGGAATGGAATCTCACGCCTTGCGAAGCCGAAAAAAATAACCGAAAAGAGCTCGAGATTATTCGCGCCAAACAGGTACGGCAACAATATTCACCCTCACTTTGTCCTTGTCTGGTATGAACTTTGCCAAGGTAATTTCACTCGCCTCAATCTTGTAGAACGATGTGAAAAATCGTATGGAACAACTAAACAGAGAGTTCAAGATGTTAGAGGAGGTGATTTCCAAAGGGAAAACTCTCTCCATTGAGGAAAATGATGACGACTCGGATGAAGAGACTAACGAAACCACCGTTCATTGCGTGACATGTGGAGCTTTAATCAATGTCAACACGGCCATGAGACACATGGAGCGGTGTTACAACCGAATCGAGTCCAAGACATCGTTTGCTTCCAAGTTCAAAACCCAAATCGAGGATCATCGCATGTTTTGTGACTTCTATAACCCCAAGGAAGACACCTATTGCAAGCGATTGCAGGTTCTCTGTCCGGAACATAATCCAGACTCGAAAGTCTCTGAGGAAGAGGTATGTCCTTGATATCGAGATAGCCTTTTGGCTTGAGAGATGGTGGTGATGATTTGGTTACTTGATTCTCCTCCAGGTTTGTGGATACCCTCTTCAAAAAGAGCTCTTCGGCAAACCGCATGCGTTTTGTCTCAAACCCAAGAAGATTTGCCATCAACATTTCTGTTGGGAAAAGTTACGTCGAGCCGAGATCGATTTATCGAGAGTGAAAATGGTAAATATACCTTTGACCCATACCTATGGTTCGATCCATTTATCTATGAAATGTGAGAGTGATGAACAACGTTGTATTATCTAATGTCTTTAGTGGATGAAAGTGGACGAGCTCTTGGAACAAGAACGGCAGGTCAAATCGGCTATGGCCAGCAGAGCGGGAGTGATCGGGCTCATGCTTCATTCGACTTTCAATCACGAATTGGACGGCCGATGGCAAGCAGCTCAAAGGGCTGCAGCTCAACAACGAAAGGTTCAAGCCACGCAAATGAATAAACATAATCAAAAGCCCGTTAGATGAGATTGATGAAAATGAAAGACATGAATAAACGAGAGGTGGTGGTAATCATTTTAGAATTAACTCATCCAATATTTTTGAAGGTACTCTGTTATAGTCAGCTTATTTCGATAGGGCTTTCAGGTGAAACGGATTTTTTTGTTTGGGTTTTCACTTCGTTTTCTAACCGCCGTAAAATGTAATCTCCAGTACTGTACGAAAGGTTATATTTCGTCTGCTTTTTACTTTTTAATCTTTAAATGATAATTGGCCTACTTGCGAATGTTAGTTGGCAGACCAAGCTAGCCCTTGAATGTGGGGTTGATCTGGAATGCTAAATAAAAATTTGTTCAAGTCTGACTTGAAAGATGCAACCGGATCAACAAGAAAGAAGATATGTGGACTTCACTGTTCGAACTAGCCTGGATTCTCGAGGGCTTGATGGTGCTCTCAAAACGCACATTAAGCCTCTATTAAGTCACTAGAATTGACCCTAAATCCTGGGTTGGGACAAAGCTCATGGATGCTTTTGAAGACGTACAGTATCAGATACCTTTCGTACCTTCTCTGAACACTGTCCAGTCCCAACTTTTTTCAGTCTCTCCCAATAGGAGATCTCTCTCATTCCTGTAATGTTCCTAGTGAAACATCTTTGGCCTTGTTCGACCTTTTGCAAACCTGTTGCACTCATTGGAGCCCAAATGGGTGAAGCATATTCAAGATGAGCTGAACAATCGACTTGTTCAGAGTTAGCATCGTGATAGACTTGCTCAATATCTTTACCTCCGCTTATCTACGAGTGGAGTATTCAAAGGAATTTCATTCCGTTCAGGGCCATATTTCTCTCATTAACCCAGGAGTAGGTTCTATCTAGGTCCTTTGCCAGGTTACTGGAATCTTGGCCATTTCTACTAGAAAATAACTTAGTCTCGTCAGCATAAGAAGAGAGACTGGCAGTAATATCTGCTTTTGAAGCGGGGCAACTAATGCTATAAAAAGGAGGGGCCCTAAGATGGAGCCCTATGGCCCATCTGACTTGACAACATATACCTAGGTCACTGAGGGCGGCTTTACACTACGATAAAAAACCAGGATTGAATCTGGTTTGAGAATGAAAGTAGGACTAGTGCTGGGGCGAGTCCAAACTCGAGTCCGAGTCCTTTCTAAAAGACTCAAGTCCGGATTTGTGAATAAAGTTTCACTCTGGTTTAAATTTCGCAAAATTATTCTTTTTGCTCGACTTGAGGACCGTGAAAAACTCGAGTTCTCTGCTGGACTCGCCCCATAACTAGCCCTATTTCAAGCCTTAAACCGGATTCAATCCTGTTTTTCCATCGTAGTGTAAAGCCGCCTTGAGCCATGTGAAAGGACAGAGATGGCTACCCACACACTCTTCTCTGTCCTTTCCCATTAACCTTTTTTTTATTATCCTCTTTGTATTCCTTTTGTTAGGTTTCCTTACTCTAAAGTTGATGCCTTAATTGTGACCAACATTAGGACCCGGAGCGGATGATCTGTCCCTGGAACGTCCCTCAACCCTCAAATGAAATGCAGGGACATAAGGGGAGTCTCATAGTAAAACATCCATTATGGGCATTTGCGACTACCCCGGCCCGTCATATATTCTGCTAAGTTCACTAGATCTTGGACCATCCTTTCCAACCGTAAAAAATCACGCCAATCAACGAAGTTATGTTTTAACGGAAGTGAAGCAAGAACTGATTTGGAGGGTTGGGTTTGGGGGAGGGTTGGACAACTGCAACTGAATAAGAACGTACCCTGGGATTAGGGATGGGATAAGGTATATTAGGGAGAAATGTGTTTATAGGAATGGGTGTGGATTTGGTACTCAAGGGAAGAGGAAGAAAGTGGGAGTGGGAGAGGAGTGAAAGGTAGGAGGAGGATATGTCGAAGCTAAACGGGTTGAGAAGAAGGGGTGGGGCGGGCTGAGGATTATAGGGATGGTCAGCTCTAAAACTACGAGACTGAACCTGTCTGCACCTTTACCTCCACATGGACGGAGGTACACCTGTATTGCTCGAACTGAGTTACGAGACTTTTACTAGCTAAGAAATGAATGGTGTTGACATCGAGAGAGTAAGTCATAGAGAGCTGCATATTCAGGAGGAGTGGAAGATGTGTGTGAGTGAGTAGAGTAAAGAGACTTGTATCGTTCACTTAACGCATACATTTTAGTTTAATACATTTGTATAATGTATATACAACAGATTTTATTCTACAGTTATTTTTACGCCATGACATGACCCAGAGTTGCAATAAAGATTATTAATTTAGTACCGGTCGAAACGGAGGTTCATACCAAGATGGCGAAAAGTAAGGGAGACCTATGGAAGAGCCGAAGCGCTCGGCATGCACCTGTGAAAATGAAACAGATTGAAAAAACGATAGATTTGGATCATACCAATAAGCATAGTGTTATCTATGCAGAGAGAAATGGTTGCGCTTACGTCGCCTGTTCCAAGTCTGTTGCAACATGTTGGGCCATAGAGTCCCCTTTTGGGATCAGGGTGTGGTTCCCACTTGACTCTGCTTTATTTCGTGTACATGCCCTCGTGACAAGGTAAAAGGGAACCTTGCACTACCTTTCAACAAAGAAGAACCGGAAGCTTCGCGTGAGAGTCCTTGTGACAAATTTACAAATACATATTTACACGTGAAGAAACATTCAGATTTTTGGAACCATCACTCTTCATGGGATCCATCCGAATTGTCGACTGAGTGAAGGTCAAATTAGATCAAATCAGAACAAAGTGAGTGCATGATAATTGATAAGCCATACAGTTAATAGGATGGCGCTTTTTTGTAGCCGTTTGCTTGCAGAGTCGCATTTGATTCAAAGGTCGGGTGACGACCCCGACGACCCCGACAGCTCCGGTGGTGTTGATGGGTGTTGCCTTTCAATTGGATTGACTATTATCCATCTTTCGTTTTTATGGAGGGTCAATTCCAAAGTGTTCAATATGCTCGTCTGGAGAAACAATGTCTTGGCATCACGGCATGTTCTTCATCACCTGATGATTTCCATTCTCTCGTGTCTCCTTCACTCCATGAGTGAGTTTCTTTAAAAAGCTGGCACACTTTGCACATGAAAAACTTTCTTTCAATAAGAGTAAAACTATTTTGATGACGCTGAATGGTCTGGAAAACGAGGGGAAATGTCGGTTCTAACGGTTCTGAGCTTCAAAATCAGCCCACCCACACTGGACACAGGCTTTTTTAGGCCGTCGGTGCTAGCTCGTGCGAAATCGATGCTAAAAAAAATGCTAATTGGAATTCGAAACTACAAGAATAATGCTACTTTTTCAAGAAGAATAAATTATTCATGGTGGTCATAACGGCTGTCAGATTCAAAATTCAATTGCATTTGGCACTCTTTGACAGGGTGTTCTGGCAATTTTTTGAAATGTGACACTTATCGAAAATTAAATTGAAAAACGCAAAAATCTAAGCAAAACCTCACAGTAAAAATTGATAAAGTTGTGTTAATGTTATTCTCATTCCTGTGATGTTCCTAATGAAACATCGTTGGACTTGTTCGACTTTTTACAAACCTTGTGAACTCATTGGAGTCCAAATGGTTGAAGCATATAGAATTTGTGGCTGAACAATCGACTTTTTATTATTATTTGAACTTTTTATTAGTATCGGTCTGGTATCTAGCATTAAACTTTCATTCCATGAAATGGTTGCAATGCAGCCATAAAGTGGTTTTCTTTGAAATGTTTGCTCTACATGCAAAGATTTCTGTAACTACTCCATCTTTTGGCACATACAGAGAATGTTTGCCGATGTTATTGGCTAACTTGAATCAATAATTTGATGTATTTATAGGTAAATGATACAGTAGAGAAGACGAGGGGGAAGAAGCGGGAAAAGAGGCGAACAATGGTCAGGGTCGCCACAATACCAAGACCTCCCCCCACTTGGCAGTGTGGTTTCATTGATACACGTCTAGACATGAATTAATTCAAACTATAGTTGTTTTCTGATTATGCATGTCTCCTTTTTTGGTTTGTTTTTTCCACTGCCATTACTAACAACAGGAAATGTTTTTTCTAGTACTATTAAAATGAAAGCTTTTATTTTGTCTATTCGTTAACAGTTTACGTTTCGATGATAATTGGTTTACCAACCAATTTGCTTTGGCATGCTAGGTTAGTTTCTGGAATGCTTGTTATAAAATTGTAGAGGAAACAAATTTACACGTTACTAAAGATAAAGATGCTTTAAGGATTTTTAACTAAAGAAAGCCCTCATCTTCAAACTCGTCCGCCCTAGATTTTTGCCGATGAAGGTCAGAAATAGTAGCCCTGAAGTTCTAGAGAGAGAGAGTGATAAAATATAAGAGAATTAATGTCTTAATATTTTTAAGGCTTCAAAAAGCTTGAAAACTTAAAATACATGACAGATTATACCTTGCTAGACAACCTGATTGGCGTTTGTGAATGATAAAAGCTGAGTTGCCTAATCGGTTCTTAAATGCCTAGCTCTAAATGCAAGCCGATAAAGCAGGGACCAAGGTGGTTTTCAACCAGAATAGTTTGTTCTTTATTTTCAGACTATTCCATAAAAAATAGACCATCAAAGGAGAAGTAGTAGTAGTAATAGTAGTAGCAATAGGTGTAGTAGTAGTAATAGTAGTAGCAGGAGCAGTATTACAACAACATCATCAGGATTACAAAAATAGTTGAGTGTGAACTGCGGATGATCCACAGGATTATCTTTAGATTCGATATTGCACATAGTCGGACAAGCAACCAGTCCCCACTTGAGACCAGATATGTGGAGATGGTGCCAAATATTTGGACGATCCCAGGGCATTTACAACATGTGTGAATGTGTAGAGGAGGAACAGGATAGAAAACAGTTGCTACACACTAGCTTGTGTGTAGTATCGTTAAGAAACCGTAGTTTTCGGGTTGCTCCACCTATGACAGAGAGGTCAAAGACTCAGAGACAACACTAAGGTGGGAACAAGAATTGAATGTACAAATTCTCTCTAGGTCGAGTTTGTTGCGGCTCTATAAACAGATCGATGAGGTGAAATGTAGATACACGGTCGACATTCAGTTAATTATGATAATAATAGGAGTTGTCATCATCGAAAAAGAAGATGCGATGCGTTGAAGGGTCTGTGGACAGAGGAGGGAGGATATCACATGAAAGTTGCGTGCTCGAGTGCGAGCAAACAAACTAATGGGCTCGTCGCACTCTAGCTCAGCTCAATTTGAACAAAATGTAAGTTCTTGTCAGATCATTGAGTTCAAGAGGAAGAGGGATCGATCTCTTCCTCCATAGGTTCCGATGAGGCGGGCGATTTGGCCAGGTCTTCGGGAGAAGTCTCTTCTTTAGCGCCACCTGCAACGCAACGAGTTCGCAATGAGGGCCTGCATATTTTTATCTCAATCTGATCTAAATGGGTCGTACCTCCGAATTGCGACTGATACTCGGACGTCTCCATTTTGAGAATGTATGGAACCACGGAATCGATTTGAACGTTTCCGATCAATCCCGCAAAGAAGAGCTCTTCCAAGACGTCTGGTAATAACGACCTGAGAGGCGCTAAAACCAGAAGAAGGTCAGCGAATCGGTTGTCATTGCCTGAAGTGACGTTGTCCTCGCAATAAGTCTTGAGCTCTTGAACGGCTTTGGATCGCAGTTTCTCGCATTGCTTGGGCGAGGTCACACCCAGAGTGTCTGAAATGGAAATGTGGTCAAACATGAGAATGGGAGGCGTCCAATCCAGCTCGGTTTCGTGGAAAGTGAGAATGACTTTTTGGGCTTGAGGAAGAGAAGGGTCTCGTTTAAATGCATTTTGCACTTCGGATCGCTCATTTTGTGCAAAATTTAGATGATATTTTCCTTGAACTGGTGCCAATGACTTCGGATCATTATTATTATTAGGTCACAAAAATGATTCAAATTTAAAGGGTAGGCAAATCCTCCTCCCCAAGTGTTGGTCGTCAGACTGACGAACTTAGGGGGCCTTACGGGATGAAGGAAATTAATCATCCAGTGATTCCGGCTCAACGAACTGTATTTAGCTTAATACATTTTGTATTGCGACACCCCTTCCCTGTTAATGCGATTGGACTTCTTGCTATGCAGGAATGTCAGAGCCACTTCCGCGAACTTGATCCAATCTCGGCCAATTTTCAAGATGATTTATGGACGAGAATCTCTCTCTCTCCGTCCTACGGACATTCATCCATGGTACAGCAATCTATCTACTCATCGGTCTTACCTGCGCCAAACAGGGCGATCGTCTTCAAATATGCGTACTCATGGTCGTCAATATTCATCTGTCTCATGGTGCGAACATATTCTTGGACCTTGCAAATGGTGGTCGTGACCTGTCGGACACGTTGGACGGTGAGCTTCTCTTGCGCTACAGAGCTTTGCAAATGGCGCACAATGGCCGTCAGGATGTTCTGCAGGTTCATGGCCTCTGAACATTGGGCCAGTCCCAAGATGAATAGGTCAGACCACGTGTTTCTCACTAAGCCAACCTGACTGTCATAACTGGAAACGAAAGGGGAGCAGGTTAGATTTTGTGCCTAAAATTGCCGGCGAATAAGCTCAATGAACTCACTTTAAACGGGAAAATGGCTTGATGGAGCGAGCCCAATGAATGGAGAGGAACAAGAGGCGCGATGCGGTCTCACAAATGAAGTGAATGTTCAAGTATGAGGGGGCGGGACTGGGGGTGGCCAATTTGAACTTGCAGATCTCGTCCGTGAGCAATGGTCCTTCGACCTCGAAGAGTTCCTCATCTTCATTGTTATTGCCGTTCTGGGCGGAGTTTTCGATGGTCTTGGCCACATTCTCCATGGCACGAGAAATTAGATTCTTATCCCGAGCGACCAGCATGGAGTTTGTGTCCATAGCTGAGGGCAAATCACCATTGGAGGAGAGGTTATCAACTGAACTATCGTCGTCCTTGGACGAAAGCTGGTCTTTACTAGAGGCCAGTAAAGCTTCTACAAAAGGGGAGAGTAATATATGAATAGAGGCAGTCCCCATGGAAAAAGTGGCAATTCCGGTGGAACTGATCCTTACCTGGTGCCAGGGGTGTCCTAGGAAGCATGGTAGGGGAGTCCGAGTAAATGTTGTACAAACTCGTCACGTCACCTCCTGGACCTTTGATCGGATCCATTCCACGGCCGGGAGCGGCCAAGCCAGCGGCAACGCCCGCATTGGGGCGTCTCTCGGATTGGACGGCTGAAACACGGGGTGCTACATATGATTCTAATGAGTCTGATCTTGAAAGAGCGAATCTCTGATTTGACAGGCCATGCTTTGAGTGGTCCAGTTGTGTGTTGTGAAGAGGGGTAAATAATTCCGAGATGTCACCAACTATTTGGCCATGATATCCCAATGGAAGGGAAATCCCCAACCAACCCTTTTTCCTACTGATTCTACTCTTCCCTTCCCATCCCAGTCGCCCATGAATTGGACTATTGACCTTAGCCAGAAAAGTCAATCAGAACGGTTGCACTTTCGGGGGCAAATTTATGCATTGGTCTGGATTGCTCCGTATTTCTAGGAGCTTAAAGGAAGAGTAGGAATTAGCTCAGTGCTTTATCCAGTTCAAATTCCAAGAACATATCGTGGCAAATAGTGCCTTATCATCTCTTTCGGAGCTATTTTCATCCAAAGATAGACTTGGCACCACCTCGTAAATTTTGGCAAACATTGCTTGCTCGGTTTCCTGTTATTGGCGGGGGTGAGTACGGTCATTCTTTTCATTTCAGGCATCCGTCACCCTGTTTTGGTTGTAGTGAACAAAGATTGAAGATTTCGTTAGGATCTCAAGGGAGGTTGCCAGTTAAGAAAATGGTGGAATTCGATGCAGAATTAGTTCTGACTATTGACCAGAGGTACTGAGTGATTTCAGGTGGGCATCCTCGTTATGCCAGGAGTTACGGTAATAATCTTGGGAGAGCTCTTTTTGTGCTCTCGAGACATCATTTGAATGTGGAGCTTTCAGGCAACAACTGAACTATCAAAACATGACCTGGGGGAGTTAGTAGTTAAGCGAAAGAGATTGAGAGAGAGAGAGAGAGAGAAAGAAAGAAAAAGATGAAGAGAGAAGCAGATAGTCACGTGAAGAAGTAGGAGGAGCAGGCGGAGAATGAATATGAATCATTATCTTCATCTGATACCGTTTGGTTGTTGGGTTATCAATTGAGGCTGGGTTGAACAAAGCCAAAGCCACACAACCTCTCGTGTATCAGACGAGAGGCAAGCCTGCAAGCTCTTGCTAGAATTTGAAAGCGGACGACCCTTTTCTCGTTTCCATATGACCACAGGGTCACACTATCTAGGAATTATCAGGGATAGTAGAAAGGTAAGCGGAGAAATAGGGGCAACCTCTCGAAAAAGACCCACCAAGACGAGCTCAAGATGAGCACAAGATGCTCCGAGAAAAGTTATGATGTTAATTATGGGCAATAAAAATGACGAAGTCCCAAGGTATTTACGATTACGGGAGCCGGGGAACATGTAGCTGGAGGACGTCTGGTTGTTGTTTGCTACTTTGGTGCACTCTCCTGATGACAGATGAGATGGTTGGCGATGATCATGGCTGACCATCCAACCAACCGACCCTCATTGTGCAAAACTGCCAATTCACAAAGCGATCATTTGTAGCTCGCTTCTTGTCTTTTTGGGGGGGTAATTCTGGGCTAAGAAACAGAGACCACGTGTCATCATCATATTTTCTGCTTTATGGAAAGAGCCCTCCCCTTTCGTCAAAAAATGGTTATTCTTATGGAGAGAAACCTGGCCATTACCCTCAATTGTGTACCTAGAGGCAGACGACATGGTCAGAGAAGCGACAACCCCATGTAACTTGAAGAAGAAATTGAGACATTATGGGCCAAACTCAAGTTAGACCTGAAGGCCTGGTCTGAATTTTCACATTGCTGTAATTGGAGCAAAAAATGAAATTCACCAGGGTCTCTCATCTGGTTAATGTGAGTAGTGCGTTTCAGCGTTTCAAAATGTGGCCTCCTGATCAAAGTCGTTCTTGGGGTACCTTTCCGTCAAATTAAAGTGAGAGAAGAAAAGGTAAGCAAAGAGCAGAAAGAAGGGCGGTTGTGGTTTGTTCTGAAGAAATGGTTTTCGGTGGAAATACTTACAATCACTGCGCATCCCCATGGCTAGACACTTCTGAAGGCGGCAATATTGGCAACGATTCCGATGATGCTTGGTCACCTCACAGTCCTTATTGCCTCGACATTGATAGCCAAGTTGTTTTCGGATTGAGCGCTTGAAGAAGCCTTTACAGCCTTCGCAACTGATTGCACCATAATGCCGACCTGAAACATGAAAAGTGAAGGCAATATGTAAGTGAAATGTGTAAGTGAAACTGATTTCAGGCGCCAAATTTGGGTGGATGGACGTCGGGGAAAAGTGCATCCAAGTCCATGAGCAGAATATCAAAATATCTTAATCAGCATCGTGTAATGGGCCTCACGAAGGGCATTAAACCCCGTTGTTTTCTTCAACTCTTTAGCATCCCCATTATAATCCCCCTGGCTGATCACTTAATCACTAATGATAATACGATGATGAGGATGGTCTCTTCGTGACCGGCAAAGAGGTCAACCCCAATTTTCGAGCCCAGGTTCAAGGAGGTCACAAGAGCAAATTCTTCAGAATATGTTCCTCGGCAACCTCCACTTCATCCACCTCGCTAGCCAGCCAGCTTGCTACCTCGCTACCACTCACTACTACTGCCTTTGCTCACTTGCTCACTCTGCCTACTTTGAATAATCGGAGGGCACCCCTTGGTCACGATCTGGGTCAGGAGGGAATCGCAAAGTTCACAAACGTCGTGAATTTGTTTAACTCAGGACTAGAAGTGATTTAGATCCCAAACGGGGGCAAAATCACCCGAAGAATATACGGTAAGAGGTCGTCGAGAGCATGAGTTTGCCTTTATAGTCCATTCCAGGGCGAGAACAAAGCCATGAGTCGTACCTTCAGCGAACGGAGAATAAAGAACCAAAAAGCTGAGCAGAGTTAGCCAACAGATTTGCATCCTTTCATGCTATGAACTCGTAATAATAATAATACTAATATTCCCTGGAGGCGAACGGGACGAGGTTCATTAGGACTGCTTTTGTTCGCGTCTAAATTGTCAAACGCAATGACCGGAAAATTAGAAACGGAAGCGATAGCACACCACTGCTGCATTGGCTAGCTTTTTTTGAGGATTGATCATGGGCTTGCATGGATGACGATGATGGGAGTGTGCCCTGGATTCAGAATTATAACGCTACTTCGGGTTGCCTCCGGCTGGTCTGAACTCTCCCTCCAACTCCCCAACATTCAATGAATTTCGCCCTTCCTCGACTAAAACATCTCTGTCCCCAAGTCCAAGGAAGTCAAATGGTCTCTATAATCGACACCAGGTGCTTTACCAGGGACTCCTTCCTCTAACTTGAAGCCGGGATCCGGGATGTTGATAGGGTACAATGATCATAACATTTCGACTTGGGGGTCGATCGAACCGGGTGTTGAAGATGGTTTGACGATCCGAAGAGGGGGGGGGGGAAGTGGTCGGAGGAGATCTAAGCCAGTCACCCTGTGTCTAGCAATGTTTCATACGAATACAGGGCGTAGTACACTTGTTGATTGGCTAATTGACCAAGTTACCATGGATCCAAGATTGACGGTAGGAAGACAGGAAGGAAGGAGCATTGGCTAGCTAGCTGCCTTGCTTGCTGGCGAGTGAGTGGAAGGCGAGTTTTATAGATTCCACGCCAGCTTGAAGTCACTCAATGGAGATAAATTGCCTGGCACGGATAAGCCACCACAAAGTCACATCCCGAGAACGCAGCCATTTCTGGCAGGTGTGACGGAGATTCGAACGAACGTGAGCGAAGTTTCTTGGGTTCCAGAGCATCAGAGCCACCACAATGGCAGTCTTCTTTGTCATCCTCGATGACTTCGACATCGCCCGAATCGACGGAGTTGGCACTCATGTGAGCTCCAGGAATCGGCTGAAGCCTTCATCTTGGATGAGAATTAATTCGCTCTGAGATGCTGCTGCCATTTCCACGGAAATGAAAAAGATCGTGTCAATCTCTTGCTCTACATTTTCATGAAACATACATTGTACAAAAGGCTTTGAATGTTGTCACAAAAGGTCAAAGCCAGTGGATAACTGACATTTCCCCTTCCCTTCTCATGTCAGAGTCTCAATGCATGGCGGCGATCGCCAGGTTACCACTGCAGTAGCTACCTACCAACTTCCCAGCGTTTGTGGAGTTGATGAATATCAGGGAATACGGTAAGGATTCAAGGCAGACTCTAATGCCTCATGATTGGAGGCCCGAGGGGGATCCATCCCTAAGAAGTGAGTGACCAAGGGGTTTTACAAGTCGGTTAGTGGAAGACAAAGCCCCTGGAAATGTCATCAGAAAGACCAATCTTCTCAAATCCCCCTGAAGAAGCGAATTAATGCCTCGTGCTCTCCGACCATGAAACTACCATCATCCAAAAGCCCTGGATTGCCATCAATCCCACACAAGCTCAACGATGAAGAAGGTGGTGGTGGTGGTGGTAGTAGTGGTGGTAGTGATAGCGGTGGTGGCTTGAGGGCAGTGAGGGCCATGCCAAGTCGAGCAAAGCGACACCTTCTCTCTCAACATTATGATTGCCATTACATGTTCAACGACAACAGCAACACCAACAACGACGACGAGGAGGAGTGCAAGTGCTTTGGTTCAAGAGACATGAAGATTAAAGTTTGGTTCTGCTTCCATGAGCGGACACAGGAAGAGGCACACACCACCACCACCACCACCACCACTAGTAACCATCTTGCTACCTCACTTACTCTCCGATCAAGCAATGGTCGTCGCAGAATAAGTGAGACCGAGGAGTTGAAGCAGGAGCAGTGGGCAACAGTTGTGTGACCACGACGACAATTGCTCCAAGCCCCGGCCAAAGTCAATGAGTTGTCCCATACAGCTCTTGATGACAAATTCGTAGAAAAGAAGTCCCATGATTGTATCAGCATCTCGATGTGAATCCCTTCCGATACTAAGGCCTATTCAAGATTGCATACGATAGAGGGCAAGATCTATTGGCGGTCTGCGGTAACGACCAAAAGCTCCAATAAACCAACCTAGGTAGAGTAGGCTCCATGAGAGTTTTATTGACCATTCTGATGTCGACCAGATGACACATCCTCTCGAAGAATGCGATGGACTCTCACGACCAGATTCGTGATTATTCCCCTCCCAAAGTGAAAGCTAGCCAGCCAAACGATGGATTTCTTTCCGTATGAAGCCGAACTTACGGTAGTGGGCAACTCCAAATACTTAACCCACTCAAGGCGTCAATAACCTCGTTAGAATCAATTATTTTCTCACTGCCTTCTCTTGTGATTATAAATTCCCAAACGGTGAAAATCGCCCACTTCCAATCCATCCCAAGGTAATTATCTAAGATGCAAAAACAACTCATTTCAACCGGGATCCTACTCTCCTACCGCATGCTTAAAAAAATGCCAATCTTGGCCACGAAAAATAGCTTAGCCATTGTGCATGCAAACTGCCGAATCAAAGTTTTAAGGACTTACCCGAGGCTCGATCTCCACAGACCACGCACACTTCCACCCCAAAACCCGAGGAATTGCTGGATCGGGAGTTGCCAAAATTGGGTGGGGAACGCCCTCCGCTGGACGGACGACTTGTGTCAGCCGAGGCCACCAAACTGACCGAGGCTGCGGTGATTCTAGCTTTCTGGGGGGAGACTTTTTGGGATTGTGCTTGCTGTTGAACGAAGGTGTGATGGACACAATGGGTGCTTGTGGCATGAAACCCTTNACTTCCACCCCAAAACCCGAGGAATTGCTGGATCGGGAGTTGCCAAAATTGGGTGGGGAACGCCCTCCACTGGACGGACGACTTGTGTCAGCCGAGGCCACCAAACTGACCGAGGCTGCGGTGATTGTGGAGGTGGTGGGGCCACCTGACGAGAAATCCGTGGGTGACGGACTGCTAGCGGCCACCAAGTTCAACGCTCCGTTGGAGTCCATCTTGATGGGGGATTCTAGCTTTCTGGGGGGAGACTTTTTGGGATTGTGCTTGCTGTTGAACGAAGGTGTGATGGACACAATGGGTGCTTGTGGCATGAAACCCTTGCTCGGAGAGGAGATGGGTGGAAACTTGAGACCGCCTCCGTTACGAGAGGAGAGGATGGCGGCTGCGGCTTTGGACGAGTCTTGCAGTTCCTTTAGCTTTGCTTGCCATTCCCGGGCGTAACTGGAAGGGAGAAGCAAAATGGACGTGTTATCATTCGTGACTAACCAGATGAACGTATTAGATATTAGGCTCGGGTAGTTGCAAACAATCCGGACACACAACGCGTGTTAGCATCCCCGCTTCTAACTGACAAAGGTTAACCAAGGTCCCGAGGACGCGAGCTACCGAGTCACTGGGGACAAGAACGCACACGGGCAACGAAAACATAATTGAGAAACAAAACAAGGGAGACGCGTACCTGAGCGCATTATTTCCGTACAAAAATGGAACCCCGGCTGCCAAGTAAGCGGCAGGGTTCATCATAAGGCCCCGGGCAGCTACTGCGGCTGCCGCAGAAGATGGCGGCAACATAAAAGGCGACGGGATTTGTGGAGGGGGCGTGCCAGATCCAGACACGGACACCGTACTATCCGCTGCGAGCATCTCGCCTAATGTTGGGAAATGAAAAGCAAACTTAAGAAAACGGACAAGTGGGTGGTGCGTTCATTGGGCGGTGAAAGCGTCGTCAACCAAAGAGGGTGCGAGAATCACTCCCAAGGAACTGGGTGGATCTTTGTCTTGACAAGAGACACTAACTCGAACCTCGGAGGCCAGTCGGGGGTGGAGCCAGATAAACACTCTGAGTCATGGACATCACAATAGGCGGGGTAGGTTTCAGGCAGGAGATGAAGTCAAAGTCACAACACTTTGAATCATTGAGCAGATGTCTTGAAACTTGCCAATGACAGCGAAGAAAACGAGAAGGCACGACGATGCAACGACACTCTGTTCTGACGGGTCTTTGGGAGATAGATATTAATCACAACAAATTGGAGGACAAATGTGTTCACGAACAGAGCCAAGGTCCTTGACTTGTTGTGGCTGCTGACAGTTCACAGTTTACCTCGGCTAAAAGGTCGAGACCTCTTGTCAATGTCTTTTGATCAAGAACAAAAGGTGAGAGAATTAAGTGTTGTCGAGGACCAAAAACGAACGTCACTTGGTCGATGTGAGTGTGTGTGTGTGTTGTGTGTAGGTTAACTCTGAAGAAGCACAAGGAGGACGTAGGATTTCTACTAAGTCTGAGATAACCAAGCAAAGCTGAATCGAACTCCACTTTAAGAAACCACCAACTGATGTCTCTTCTTTTTTTCCAGTCTCGGGAAGATTTTTACTTTGGTGGTAGTGTTCAAGCCAGAGTCATGAACTCACTCACACACGTCCAATCCTGGCGAGTGCAGAACAACAACTGACTTGACTACCGAAAATGTCACGCTCGTTCTCAAGTCCACTCCAGATACCTTTAAGGCTTGGACGTCATCAAATAGGCGGCTACTACTCCTGTACCAACTACCGACCGCATGGTGCCCCCGTCCATCCAACCATCCATCCATCTATCCACCTATGTGTTTTGTGGTAGAAAGGCCCCTCTTAACCTCTCCCTCTCTCTCTCTCTTTCTATCGGTGAAGTGCCTCTCTTTGGGAAGTGGCAACGGGGAGGAGCAAGGGCAAGCCCGGTTCGTGACAGGATCGACGGTCGACGGAGAGTGCGAACATGAAGAATGTCGCGGTTAATGATGATTGTAGCAACATGCGGTAAAGAGGAAAGGTCTGCAAGGCAAAGAGGACACATCACTAGTGCACCACGGCCCGAGCTTCGACTGGCAACTACTACTAGTATTACTACTATTAGTACTATTGCTACTACCACGACTACTACTGCTTCTTAGAACCACCTTCGTCATGTCCAAGCTTCGGCACTCATAGTGTTCACGGAGCAACGATTCAAGTATATAAACACATGAAATGAAAAAGGGAAAAAATAAAAGGGGAGCACACGGAGAACCACCCAACCATCGAATTTGCTATTTGCTAGGGCAACACTGACATTCAGCTTGATCAAAATAGAGCCTTCCAATATATTGATGATCATTGTCATTGTTCGGTCAGAATCGCGAGACCATGACTAATGTCCGATCCATAAATCGGACCAGAACGAAAAAGGGGGGCCTTCTTCGTGCTCCACTCTTTCTTTATGGAAGCTACTTAGGCCCTACTGGATGTGCGAATAAAGACGGGATTACCATGTCAGCTAGCTCGATTGTCAAGTCTCGTGTCATTGAGGAACGAGTTGCATTACGGTAACAGATGCTCTCAATGACATGGGAATGAATCGGCAACCAAGCCAAGCTTGCCCGGGTCCTTCCTTCTTAACCCTGGTCAAATGTTGTCAATAAATGCACAAGGCCTTTGGTGCCTCGCTACGTCAACCAAAGAGGTGCCTAGACGAGGTTCACTCCATATCATGGCCCACTTGAGGGGAGCATGTCACCGCTCTAGCTATATTTCTACTTACAGCTACAGCAAGGCATATGAAAAGTCCACATGACAATGCCAGAAATGTTGAATAACATTCTCTCATCCGACTTCCCTGTCATGATACTAGCTAGTGCAGGCCAATCCATGTCGAGGCTCAAGTCTCTAGGGCTGGGGCCCCCACCTCCCGCAGCTCTCAGCAGCCCTCGATCAGTTCGGATCACCAATTCTTGAAGTTCAACGCTGGTCATGGTCTGGATTCCTTTTTGTCGTGAATTGTCTCCTGCTTTAGGGAAGAGACGGTCCAAGAACATAAACTTCGTGTGCACGTCCGTGTACCTGAGGACAATACTGAGTGCATGACAATGTCCTCCCCCCCCTCTTCCCCCTTCCCGCGTCATCAGAGAGTGACCGAGTTGTTTCCAATGACCATTGCGAAGGGACAGATAGAGAGAGGATCGAGAATTCGAGATGGATGAGGGTGGCGCACATGTGTTTGTCCCTCCAGAAGTGATGAGAAGAAGGGTGACATTTCGGACGAGATCGCCAAATCATCCCATTTGAGAACTGTGCGGTTGTTACATTCGTACGTATGTGGAGACGCACGCACTCCCTCACTCTCGCATTTGGCTGGCAAACTCCCAACTGCTGTTCAAGGTCTTGGTGTGCATGAATGTGCAGTATGTGGAGTACTCCAAGGGTTCACTCTTGATCTCTACTCCTACAACGAGTACATCATTCTGTTTTGGTTACCGCCATCAAGCTCGGAAAAGGTCAATCTTTTTGCAAAATGGAATGAAAGAAGGTTGTGTTTCTACTTGGTAGGCATACATGAACATGCATGCATTTAGGTACAACACACAGAGGCTTAACCACCAAAGGGATTGATTACTGCACCCTACTCGTCCTGGGTGAGGTGACGGGACCTGTAGGGACCTGGCCAAGTCAGATGATAATGGTGATGATCAACGAACGTATCTATGGACGTACACCACGTGATGTTCGCCTCTCGAATCTATCTATTATGGCGTGGTATGGAGGGGGGGGGCTTTGGTCAGGGCGGGGTTCATTTGATCTACATTCAATGATGCCAAGTTAAATGAGACACGAAAGGAACAGAAGAGTGTTTTGTTTATCCCTGGTGACCGTTGCGTGGCCCCGAGAAGAATCGACATTACTCCAAGCTTCAACCCAACCACTGCATGCATACGATGGTATGTAGTTTGCTTGTACGTATTCAGGGAGTCAACTCGGTCAGATGGGTCGGTTAGAGGGAACAACAGTAACAAATCCAAGGAGGAGACGAAGAAACGAGGCGAATGATCAAACGACCCTCACACACCCACGATAAAAACGGTTTTTGGCCCAGGTCACATTGCACATTGCACACACTGAGATCCATCCTCCTCCTCCTCCTCCTCCTCCTCTTCATCCTCCTCTTCTTCTCCCTCCCCCCTGCTAACACCACATATGAGCAAAATTTTATGGCGTTGCTCTTGAACCTGAAGGCATTTCTATTTGGATATCTACAATCTACCCGAGCACAAAGACCTCATTCATTGACACTAATCATCTCCCCTCTCTATCTAGGACTGATTCTCACAAGCTGAAATATCGAATGTGCTTTGAACTGTACATTGTCCAGAGAGCAGTATATTTTATTAGGTGTTGCTTCTCTGCCATTTTTTGGGAGTGGCTGAATCATTGAGTCGTTGCAATTGAGTCACGTACTGAGAGATTCATTACCCGATCCAGATGTTGGGTGTCAGCATTGGGAGCGGGGGAGCCTCCCACTGAACCATTCAATAGTAGTAGCTGTGGGTCAGCAATGGTCATTTCCAAATCAGAGCACTAACTTCGATTCCTTGGCAGGGGAATAATGTAAAGGAATCGTTGGAAAAAGTTTGATTCGTAACAATGCACGTTCCCTGTAGCTAGAGACAAATGCCAAAAACGCATGGCCTGACCTTTGAGGGATAGACTTGTAAAGGGCCTCAATCAAATTACCAGCAAATCCTCTCTTATGCCATTTTAAAGGAGTCTGTCCCACGTTTCTGTGAAAATGTCTTCTTGATCTCGGACAACTTCATGTTGGCAAATGTTATCATTCTTGAGCCTCCACACCCAACGACAACCAACCAAACCCACCAAAATCAGTGTTAGAGTAGTACCACGAGCAAGGAACGGAGAAGAAGACGAAGTAAAAACTCGTTCAGAGCGAAGATGATGCCAACAACTGAAGCATTTGAAGCAGGTTGACCTGGATCAAGGTCAATCACTTCATTCCACAAAGACATCTGAGGGTAAAAGGCTTGACATGACAAGCTGGCATTCTCCAGATCTCGACCAAACACCCGGCCCATTTGGGGAATGAGAATGTTATCAACCCATCAAGGCGGCTAGACAGGCCTTGGGAGTCCTCAAACCCTCGGGAAGAGTCACATACTTCATTCCAGAGTTCCAGATGCCACATCGAGCACTCTTAGAGGCAAGCTCCCTTCGAAAGGACATGCACTCACGCACACACACACAGACACATACATACAAACACCGTCTTCCATACTGAATCCTCTTCACCCCTTTGGAGGTTAAGGATGCGTAATTATGCTTGAATTGACACCCAAGGTTTCTATCACCAAGGAGCGAGCGGCGAATCTCGAACTGGCTTGGGGTGTGGGAATGGTGCCCAGCGATAACCCTCCAGAACTGGTCTGATGGCCACGACCGATAAAAACGGGCCCGAAACAAGGCGAGTTTATTCGGATAGTGATTAGGCGTGAACCAAGAAAGAAGCTCCTTATCGGAGGACCCCGTGTTGACAATGGCAACACAGGTCCCTTAAAGGTAGCTAATCTAGATAATACTGAATATGTGTGTACCTTGTCGGTGGGGTTTACAGTAGTATTCGTTGGAATTGAAGCTCCTAAACGATGGTCACGGTCCATCTCACTTTTTGGATGGAATAGTTCCTCTTGAACGAAAGGAGCCGAAAATCGCTCGAGCTAAGAGGCCCCATTACAACCGATCGTAGAAGGAGTAAGTCCTCATTAGGCGGAGCAATCTGGGCCCAAGTGCAGATTCAGACTCCATGTGACCTGGTCGGACAGGCAGAAGAATTAGCAGGGCACCCACCAGACCATGAGCATCACCTAAGCCGTCATCTTGGTTCGTCTTCAACCAAATCGGCCCAGAGCAACTCTTGTCTCTGGCAGCTAGTTTGGATTGCTCTGAATTTAGAGAGGACTTCATACTACATGTACCTAAGCTTGATTTTGTTCATCCATCGGTCGTAGGTCGACATTCCAGTTTCTATGAGGCAAGTTGGACGAGCGGCGCCCAGGTTTGGAATATATCATCACAAAATGCCTATAGGGCATGAGTGACCAAAACTATGCTGGAGCCAACAGGCCATATGGGCAATTCCTTCAAAACGGAGAGTAGTACAGTAACCGAATTTTTCCAACCATAAAAAATCAATGTCGAGGTTGAAGTTCCTCGAATGCAACTTGAAAGAAAGCAGAATTACGAACTGGGCTCTGATCTTGAATGGGATCAAGGTCGGCTTTTTTTCCCTCTCTAAAATTGCGGCCATGCTAAGGAATAAGGGCGTTATGCTTTTCCTCGGACATTTTTGGGGGGGGCCGGCCCTGATACCGAATATACGAGCTCATCCTGGCGTTGCTTCCCTTCCAACATCTTCTTTTTCTCCTTCGCGTTCTTCATCATCCCGACTGACAACCACCCGTTGAATCTCCAGGGCACATCCCCCAGGTGAAGTGGGCACCGTTCGGAGATAATCTACAAACGTCCTCCTACCTGTTGTAAGGCAGCACTGGATGATGTTGAATGATGATGGCTCTTGAGTTGAGACCTCAGGTCAGGTCACCGTCCGATGAACTGGTATTATCATCTTTCGTTCGTTCGTCCGTTCGCTCACTCACTCACTCGTCCATTCATCATCACCTACGGCGATCTTCCAGAGCTTGGAACAAGACGAGTTCGTTCCAACGGTAGCCAAGTCAGAGTGTGTGTGAGAGTGAGTGAGTGAATGCTTGTTGCACATGGTCAGGATGATCGAATTCCCGGCCAATGGTTCTAGAAATTAGTCGAGGAAAAGGGCACACATGCTGCCAGTCCGAATCAATCCGACGATGATAAATTTTTAGACAGACGAGAAGGTAGCATCATAATTGCACGTCTGTCCCTAACACTGGAATGCGAGGGTTCCTCCTTAGGGGCTCCAAAGTCCCAAATGTGTGTTTACATAACGCTGATATGATCTTATGAACGTATGCCTTGGTTAGTCGTTGATCAATGCTGCTGCTACAACTGCTGCTGCATGGCGACCAATTTTGAGGAACAGGATGGAGATTAGCCAGGCCAACAAGGACGTTTTTCCAACAAATTACTTTTTTGCCAGCCTTATTAAGACTGACATTGGCAGATCTAGAGCAAGTTGGGCCTGCTCAATATCTCGTGAACCATGAAGCCACCAAATATATTCCCGTCAGTGACGATGTAGTCGAGAGCCCGGATATCTGATCTTCATGGCGTCGAAAGATCGAGATGACGACCAAGATTTGGGTCCAAGGCTTGAGTGTAACAGGGCGGAATTTGGCACGAAGTGTCTTTGCCCAGATCTTGGGCTGATGCATCCACGTTTTTAATATTCCAATAATTATCGGCCTGCAAAAGTGAGTGAGTGGCCTGGCCAGCTTGTTAATCCGGGTAAAAATCCGTCGTACCCATCAAATCAGACTCGTTGATTTATTGCACAATCCAAGCCGCAACATTCTCATTCTCAGGCCTCGGGTCAAGCTATTCCCGAGGTGTATTCCAAAACCTTTGTTCTCGTCTGCATTTATTTCTCTCTCTTTTTTCGACGATTGTGGTGTGGGATTCCCGGATTCACTTCAAGGTCAAAAAGGACAAGGTTGAGGTTGGTTGTTGGTTGGATTTTGTAAGACTTCATTGGAAGGGTTAACGGCTCAGCCTCTAATCTTGGCTGCTCGAGAGTGCATGATGCGTGAAAGAATCGCCAAATCTCAAGATTGCATGCTGATGTCCCTCGTTCTCTCTCTCTGTAAGCCCTCGTGGTTCGCAGCTAATGAACCTTGCTAGTTGGCTAACCAACGAGGGCCTAGCGAGCAAATCTAAATACCAGATCAAAAAGCAGTAGGAAATAAAAAAAGTGGAGTGACATTTCATTACACAGGATTTTTCACGAATCCGCCTTGGACCACTCACACAAAAGTCCCAAATGCCACCCAACTCATTAGACCGACCAATATTAGGTTTCAAGACAGATAAGAGAATAAAGGGTCTCGTCTTCAATACCAGGTCCACCCTGAACATATCTTGGGCGAAAACATGTCAATATTGGTTTGACCAGCTCTGATTTCAGACCTAGGCGCCATAAGTACGCATAGGGCTGAACAATGGTCAACACCATGGACTTTGAGCTTTGAGGTCATGTGTTCAATTCTTGATTCATTACATGCTTGGCATATGCCACAACCTCAGGGGATCGTACTTTCGGGTAGTACGCTTTTACAATCGGGATGTTGCATTGGGTATGGCTTGAAGAAGCGGACGTAACAAGACACCACTTTTAAAGTGTTTCGTCGGTCAAATTAGGTCGGGATAGTTCCAGGACCATAAAATGACAAACAACTATAAAAAAGCGACTCAACTCGTAGATTTCTTAAGCGGAATGCCACAACACAAACACACACTCAAAAGGCCACCCTAATTGAAGCAACCCTAAACCAAAGGGACGTACTATTTGGCACGCACAAAAAAATCTTGACCTGATGATCAAGAAAAACGGACTGAACTTTCGTTAGTAGTAGTGGTATCTCTCCTACCAACGATAGGAGAAGCTCATAAAGATACTCAAATTGGAGCCCAGTGGAGGACAAACTCTGGCTAAATAAATGAACTGGCAATTCTTCAGTCATGGAATGATGGCCGACACAAAGAGGA